>NC_056756.1:48238905-48538905 GCF_018687715.1 Carya illinoinensis
GGGAGTGGTGCACATTGATTTGGAATCAGATTCCATGCTGGTGGTCAGATGATTGAAGGCATCGGTTTGTGAATTATGGTACCTAGAAGACTACTGGGATGAATTAATGGAGTTGTTGAAAGAATTAGAATTTCAAGTCTCGCATACGTATCGAGAAGGAAATGCAGCAGCGAATTACTGGGCACACTTGGGTGCGAGGGGCTATAGTCAGTAATGGTTTTCTCAGGATATTCCTACTAACCTTAGAGGGATTTCATGTATGGAAAAGCTTGGTTTTCCTAGCATTAGGCTTGTTTAGTATGAGAGAGGTTGTGGTATCTTTGAATTTTTCACATGTTTTGGGGTAAGTTTTTAGTCTTTTCCTTTGTGTAAGCGGTTTTCCTCCACCATAAGTGAGGTTGATTGAATAAAGTATAGAGGTCCTGTCCTCCTTTAAATAAAAATAAAATATGATAGGCTTGCTGTAACAGCCCGCTAGAAATTCAATTGTGAAATTTCTATTGGTTTTAGGAACCTCGTGCAGACCCTATAAGTTTTCACGAATCCATTAATCGTATAGGTTTTAGTCTAACTACATAGTTAGTGGTATTACTCACTATGGTATCAGAAGTGTGTTTTTGATTATTGGAGATAGTTAGAAGTGTCAATATGTATTATGGTTTATGTCATTAGAGTTGGTGGGTTATTTAAGGTCTTATGGTGCAATAACTATTTTTCATAGTTTCGGACAAAACGTTTGTTCAAAACTGTGGATATTATTGGATAAAAATATCTTGAACTGATTTTTGTAGATATTATTGGATAAAAATATCTTAAGCTGATTTTTGTGGATATTATTGACTAAAAATATCTTGAGTTGATTTTTGTAGATATTATCGGGTAAGAGAGATCTACACTTAACTCTCACTCCGGGTAAGAGAGACTTACACTCAACTCTCACTCCGGGTAAGAGAGACCTACACTCAACTCTCACTCCGGGTAAGAGAGACCTATACTCAACTCTCACTCCAGCCTCATCTTCTTCCATATTTTATCCATAAATACCTCCAGCCACTCCCCACAAAATTATCTTCCTTTACACCTTTCATTGAAAGAACACCAAATACTCTTTCGGACAGCTTTTAAGTATTCTTTTGCACGCCCATTTCAAAGTTTTTGTAAGTATTTTATCATAAATTATCCTTCATAAAAGTTGTTTCTTTTTTAGTCTAGTTTACGTGGATATCTTATTTGTTCTATTTAAAAATCATTTGATCAGTCAAATATTATTTAAACTCAAGAAAGGTCATTCTGGCAGATAAACTGGAGAATATGTTGTATGTTGGAGTTTTTGACCAAGCTAATGGATAGATCTTAGTCCGAAATTTTTATGGAGTATTGTTAACATGTGTATATGATTATTGGTTTAGGATTTGTTACATGATTAAAGGTTTTAATGAAATATTTTCTTAGATCTAGAAACTTAGAAACTGGAAGAGGAAAAACAGTTTCTGTTTTGAGAAAATTTAAATCTTTGGTGGTTTAAACCTATTCCAATGGCTTTAATAATTTTATTAGAGGATCTTAAGCCTCTTATATACATATTAGAATATTATTTTGAAGATATTTGATATTAGTTCAAAGATATGAAATATTATGCAAAGAGATGTTCGTATAGGCCAAAGTGTGGATGTTCTTGGCTCAATTTATATTTTGGTTAATGTTTAACCATGTGATCTTGAATTAGAAGCTTATATATGTTTTAGGACATCTTTTTAAATCATTTGATGGTTTGGTTTGAAGATCACATCTTTATAAGTCATAGATCAAAAGGTTAATCAAAACAAGTTAAAAACAAAAATCAATAGAAATAGCATATGGGAATTTCGGCCCTATGGAGTTTTAATAGTTGTGATTAATTTTAAATTTTTTTAAATTGATATTTGAGTTTAGGATAAAATTTACATGAGGCATGTAAATTTTGGTGACTTTTAGAGTTAGCATGCAAAATCCTTAAGTTAGGGGTAAAACGGTCATTTTCCTACATGTAGAGGGTAAAATGGAAATTTTACTCTTTAAGTTAGTATTTTTCATATTTCAAATTATTAGTGATTTAGTTCTAACTTTTAAAATCAAGAATTACAGTTCCTCGTAATCGCGCTTGAGGTTTTATAAGAAACGCGGAGATCGAGATAAGTTAGCTTTTAACTTACTAGCAGTTTACTATGTATGTGTGCTAAGTAAAAGAACTACAGTATATGTATGTGTGTTATTATATATGTCATGTCATGTTCACTGTTGCAAGTATGTCATGTTAAGTATGTTTCCGTTACATGTGATATCATATATGAAATATTGTGTGTTACGTGTTTAAGTCATGTCATGATATAACCCTATCTCAAGTTGGTCATGTTTTTCAAGTTATGTTCAAGTCACGTTATGTTACGTCAGGGCTTCTGTTCTTTTGTATTCCAGTCACGTTTCATCTTGAGTTACATTCAGTTTCGTGGGGTCCACAACAACTGTGGCACACGAAGTATGAGGTCACAGCAATTGTGACACACACACTACGTGAGACGCAGCAATTGTGACACGTAGAATACATGGGGCCACAACAACTGTAGAGTATGTATTTAACTGCATTGTGACACGTAGAATACATAGGGTCACAACAACTGTGGAGTATGTATTTAAGCAGTTAAAGTCAAGTTTCAGATCACGTTCATGTTAAGTCAAGTGTCAGATCAAGTTTATGTTATGTCATGTTATGTTCACGTACATATTATGTTCATGTTCAAGTTCATGTCAAGTCAAGTTCAGTTTACGTTGCAATTTAAATTATGTCAATTTTGATATGTCGTACGTCAAGTTATGCTTTGATTACTTATGTATGGGGTCACAACAATTGTGACACGTAGAATACATGTGGCCACAACAACTGTGGAGTATGTATTTAAGCAGTTAAAGAATAAGTTTCATATCACGTTCATGTTAAGTCAAGTTTCAGAGCAAGTTCATGTTAAGTCAAGTTTCAGATCAAGTTCATGTCAAGTCAAGTTCAGTTCACGTTTCAATTTAAGTTATGTCAGTTATGCTATGTTATATGTCAAGTTATGTTTTAATTACTTATGAATTTGATTATGCATTCATGCTTTTACTATCATCCATGCATCATTAGCCTGTATTGAAGTTTTTTGTTAACTTACTGAGATTTCACTATAGTAGTCCCAACTACCATTCCCCCTGAATGGTAGATCTTGTTACAGGACTTGAAGGAGAATCAAGAGCTGACCAACTAGACACAGTTGACTGAGCGATGGTGCGACATCAATGTTAATATAGTAGTTAACGTAAATTACTACTTGTACGATGGAGTTGCATCTCTAGTACTTTTTGGATCATAACCATTTTGGACTAGTGTTGTGATTAGTTGTTCAATGAGTCTTTATGTATGAAGTATGTTTTAAGCATTTGGGATATTTTCAATTTGGTGCATAGTATTGCTAAAGAAAAAAGTTATCCGCTGCGAATATTGCATAGTGTTAGATGCATGTTAGGAACATTGCATCTTATATGTCATGAACGGGGGCAGGTAACCTTATGTTGCATTTCTCGATGTTTCAAATGTCCATCCGATCCCAAACGAAATTTAGGGATGTCACACGTGCCTCATTTAGAGCCCTGGGCAAAATGGACATAAGTTGGTATTCTCTAGTTCAAATGCCTGGTGTGCATGCTCTAGATCATGCAAGTGCTCTAGTTTTTGACATTAACTCTAGTTCTTAATTTTCTATACGACCCTTTGTAGTCTTTTATTATTAATTTCTCTTTCAATTTTTCTTCGGAGCTTGATTTTGGGAATTTAGTAGTAAATCTAATGCTTCCTTTGTATACGATATTCCTCTGTCGTAAATGAGGTTATTAATAAAATTGGGATATCGTAATTCCTTTAAAAATAGATATGTCAAATCAACACAACCTACTACCTACCCGACAAATTAACAACCCGACACATTTTATTTTTGATCTACTAATCCAACCATTCATTGAAAACGATTAGCATAATTTGAAGTCGAGTAATGCTAGATAAAATATGAGTTGTGCAAGCGTCGCACACTTCTTTTGAAAAAGAGTAGGGTTCATCATTAAAAAATTAAGTTTTATATGTGAATCTCATATTTACTCATTTTTTTTCAAAAAGATTGAGTGATAATTGTGTACTTTATGACTGCAAATATTATTTCTCTTTGAAATTATGAGTGTTTATCCGGATAAACTGGATTCTGGCTCGGATCAAATCTGGGCCGGAACCCGTATGATAAAATCCGGATATATCGGTCCAGACCTTGGTATGAAACCCAAGTCCCGTATTCATAATCCGATATAACCGAATTTGTATAAAAGGAAAAAAAAAATTCTCATTCCTAATTCGGGATTCCCGTGACCCCGATCCCCGGACCCCCCCTCTCTCTCTCAACCCTAGCTACGAAACCCTAGCCGCCATCGTGATGATCTCAATGGTTACTTGATGGAAAGGAGTAGCAAATTCAAGTGCACTCTCTCACCAATCACTTATGTGGTTTAGCACATGACTTACGTTCATGGAGGAAAAATTCACTATAATATGAGTATTTACAATCTCTAATGATCTCTCGTTTCTCTGTGTACAATAGAGGTCAGAAACCCCTTTGCTTAGAGAAGATAATATCTCTGGAGCTTTCATCGTGTGGTTGAAGATAATATCTGTGTTCTCGTCATCATCGCTAGAAATCTTGGAGTCCCCTTTCCCTAAGATCTCATATCTCTTTTTTTGTTGCCCTCTCTCCTCAACTTTATGTTCTTCATCCATTACGTGTCTGACTTGCTTTGTTTCATTTCTCATTTTTTTTCTCTTTTTCTCATACAACCTACTTTTTCTTTTTATCTTGTCAGATTCCTTCATTTTCCCCCTTGCCTCCCCATGATAAATCTACTATTTTTATCCCCTTCACATTATTCTTAGGAAATATTACTAAATATGAAAAATATTAGAGCCAAAAGAACTTTATTGGCTCAAACTTCTTTACATAGATGGTCCGAAAAAAGGACAAGAACATTTTATCACGTTCATATTCAGATAAATAATTTTAACTTTCAATCCTTCTCGTACTATCTTTTTTTAAAAGAAACAAACAAAGAAGATGAGCAGAGCACTGACAAAGGACGCAGCCATTTGTGAGTCTGCGACTGTGATATCCATGCAACTTTGCCCAAAGATTTTATATATATTTGGACTAAAAGTATAATAATATATATACAATAGAGAGTGAATGGATAAAAAGTATAAAAAAATAAAATCCATGCCAAAAACTTACCTTTTCATGATAAAACTCGTTTTTTTTTTTAGGAAAATGTGCAAAACTTAATAAATCATATGATGTATAACATATATAGCTATTATGCTTTTCAACATAATTTCTTGAAATATAGACTTGTAGGTAAAACAAAATGTTTTTCAACATTATTTTTTTATTTGAAAAAGATTTAACCATAGGTTTGAGGTTTCTGTTAAAAAAATAAATAAACTCGGGTTTAACTCGGAACCCGAATTCATCCAGGGTTCGGCTCGAATTTGAAACTTGGGTTCCCTAGTCGAAATCTGGATGAATAGTCTTACGAGTCAAAATAATACATCTTAAATAGCAACGACATAGAGTATTACTGAATTTTAAGTAGTCTTAACTTTTAAGTAGCAAGCATAACGCCATGAGTAGAAAGTATATACAGATGCCTAAGTGGTTGGTAAAAGGAAGATCTAGCATATAATACCTTGAAGATTACAAGACATTTTCTCTACATTGAAAATTAAGATTATACATGCCTTTAGGGAAGGTAATGCATGGGCAGATTTTCTAGCCCGCTGGGCTTGGGATCAAAATTTGGAATATGAGTGAATTTCAATGATGTTCCATGTACACAAGCTGAAAGGGATATTGAAAGTTGACAAAATGGGCCTTTCTACCCTCAGAAGTTAGTGTCTTGTGTTTGGTTTCGTTGGTTTGTTGGTCTTTGGTTATAGAATGTTAGGGTTTTTTTTTTTTACACTTGAGTTTTGGGTGGTTTTAATTCTCATCTTGTAACCCTTCAAGTGTTTGGTTATATTACGGTATTCTTTTGCCATAAATGAGGATATTTGAATAAAATTAGGAATGGCCACTTTTAAACATGTGGGCCAACTCTCTTTTGAAAAAAAAAAAATACTGATGCCTAAGTGGCGTGATTAACCTCGGCACTTGCGGCCTTCTTAGCCTTCTGGTCAGACTCACCAAGTGTCATTTGACTAGCATAGCGCCTGCGGCGAAACGCTGCCTGAACGTTTGATGCCGCAAAACTTTGCACCCAATTGGAGTCAGTCATCTGTCTGAAATTCTTATAATTTTATTACCTCAAAAACATTTATTTTTGATCTACTGATCTAACCATTCACAGAAAAGGACTAACAATTGAACTCCCAAACCCAGCAGAGTATTTATTATACAATCTGCAGCATAATTCGAAGTCGTCTCTCTTAAACAACATGTTGTCGTTCGACATACTCAGAGAACTGGATTTTAAGCAGTCACTTTTTAAGTAGCAAGCATAACAATGTACGTACTAAAGCACCAACGCGTGGCATGGGTAGAAAGTATGTGTCGATGCCTAAGTAGAGTTACCTAATACCTAGCATCGGCCTTCTTATCCTTCTGGTCAACCGTCAGACTCATATTGTGTCATTGGGCGAGCGTTGGTCCTGTGGCCCAAAAAAGAGGCCCATTAACACCCGGCGCCTTCGAGGCAGACTCCCGAAATAAGAGTCTTCGATCTGTTTGAACTTGCTAATGTTGCCGGCCGTAAGAGCGAAACCTTCGACTTTTGTATGGCATCTGAGAGTCCTGGTCGAGAAGGGGAAGTTGGATAGGTCCGACAAGGAGGGGGACTTGAACACCCAATGTAGCAGTTCAACTCCATAGAAATCATCGGTTTTAAGACACCCAGTTTGACGATGATCAGGACTAGTGGTATAGGTCCATACGATGCCTCGCGTGATGAAGAGCAATGCATCAAGTGGTTCTCCCTCCCGAACAATGTAACTGTTCTCATTGTAGTACACTTGCTTGAGATAGTCGCGGCTAATCAATTTCAACTTATATTTAGCCAGACTTTGAAGAAGTGGCACCTAAGTGTCGATCATAAACAAATCATCAATAGAGAAGGACGACTAACGAGAAGTCCAATATATATTAAATTTATTACTATATGAGTATGCGTGGAAACATATATGAAATTCCCAACGTACCCCTGTAAAACCACAAAATTGTCTACCAATTTCCTTGAACAAATAGGTTAGATCTCAATTGTCAAGATTATGAAACGAATCAAATACTTTAAAATAAATAATCAAACTTGCAAAACACAACGATTGGTTACGAAGGGAAACCCTTTAAAGAACTCTTTAAAGGTAAAACCCTACGGGGCAGCCAAACCCAGGAAAGTCAATCTTATTATTTGAAGAACAATTACAAGCAATAATCAATTACAAAACCTTTGCAATTCGACTCTCTTACTTGCCTAGACAAACGACCCGTTTGTCTTCTACCGCAGTAGCAGCCAGAACCTCTGGCGATCTTCAAATGTTGACTTCCCTTCTGGAACTCCAGAGGCTGAAATCCAATCGATGTTGCTTCACACTCAAAGCACAATCACACTCAAGAATATATGAAAAACCCCATGAAAATTCTCAAGTGAATTTTCTCTCATAAACACACTGAATATCCTCTGTAAAATTCGTGGCTTGAAGTCCTTCAGAAGATGCAAAACCGAGTCCCCTTTAAATAGAAGATCTGAAAAGAGTTCTAGTTGCAGTAGGACTCTGCTGACGGTTAGCAACAGACGCGAAAACGCGTCCCGACGGACTGCTAACATTTCGAGATAACTTCTTCTGATATAGACTGAATTCTGTTCCGATTTCTTCTGGATAAGTGTACTGCTAACAGAACTCGATTTTGACTTCAGGAACTTATCTAAACAACACCTAAGACTTCTAGATAGACTCAATATTGTTTAGATATAAATCAATACTTATTTTACATTCATCCAAATTTAATCAAATAATAATAAGATAAACCTTATCATTCATTCAAATTTAATCAAATAATGATAAGATAAATCTTATAATTTAGTCATCTAATCCTAGCCAATTTTTGCCTTTACAATCTCCCCCTTTGGCGGATTGGTGACAAAACCAATTTGATGAATGTCTTGGATATACAATCTTCCCTTTGGCGGATCGGTCACAAAATCAACTTGATGAATGTAGTGTGTACCTAAGATAAAAACAACCAGCAGACCAAGATCTCGTGAAAAATATCTTAATACAGTAATGATAAGAAATGACATAGAACATTCCTTGAAACTAGTCCCAATAATAATCAAAAGTTAGATGCAATGTAAACCTACAAAAAGAAAGTGTTCTAGTCATCATCAATAACCATGTTCAATACTTAATTCTCCCCCTCAATATTCTGCTACTCCCCTTTTTTATTTTCAGCAAATTCATCAAACTCCCACTTACTCAAACTCCCCCTAAATTTCACAATATCAAGATATTCCAATTTGTTTATCTCCCCCTTTTTGTCACTAATCTGACAAGACACAAAATAGAATAAATATCTTATGTGAGTCAATATGAAGATACTAAGAAAGACAGGATGAATAACTCACATGTGTCTCAATTTTTCATGGATTAAATGCACATGATATGTGAGCATAAATGCATGTTTAAACAATGAGCAAATGATTGAGACAACTTGGTTGAGACAAAAAAACAAACACTTGGTGGGCATTCCATGAAAACCGAATGACAAAGGCTAAGGACCCACTCAAAAACCGTCCTCAATACATGCAAACAAAATGCTCAACTGAGCAACCATAGTGATTTCAACGCAACCCAATCACATATAATGAATAGCCCCTCATAAATCGGCTGAAAAACATATCAACCCTAGAAATTTCAGAAGACCGAAAAACACATAAGCCTTACCTTGATTAGGATGCAAAGATGAGTAGAACTGGATGATCTTCAGAATTTCAAAAGTCTAACTAGTGATATGAGTGAATGAAGGATTCGGTTGGGTCTCAAAAGAGGAAGAAATGTGTGAGAGAGCTGGGCACCGTGCAAAATAAGAGAGAAAGGGGGTGGGAGATCGGCGCATGTATGAGACACAAGAAGGAAAAACATAAGGCACATAAGTGCCGTGTGCCTAGGCACGTGCCCGAGGAAAAAGAGTCCCACTGGGACTACTGCAACACTAGCATAAGTGACCAAAAAACACAGATTTAGGCTCATATCTCAAACAAACCAAAAAGGCTTCATATTTTTATTTCTGTATTTATTTTATAGAAACCAGAATAAATAGAGATTAGTAAAAATAAAAACAACAAAAAAATTTTTATTTTTAATTTTTTATTTTATATAAAGCAATAGGGCAAGTAACATGCCTAAATGCATCTTAGTTCAAACATAGTGTGACTCACAAAACAAATTCAATAAAGTACACCCTTTTATTTGCAACAATCACTATGGATATTCACTCCTCATAAGATCATCAATGTCAAAGTTCATGTGAGTGTGTGAGTGAGTATACTTATAACAAAGCATTTTTATGAACTCCTTTCTTCAATATCTTTTTTTTCTTTTTGATACCTTTATTCATGAAAGATTGCTTCTTATAGATGCTCACAAGAGTTTGTTGCTTCACCTTAAAAGTCAAACTTTATGCTAGGGCCTAGATACATGAGCATCTCCTCCAAACACTAGTTTGCACAATCCCCTTTTTTAAGTCCATTTTTGTTGCTCATCTTTTTCCACAATGATTAGAGCAACGATTCTTTCTATAAGGACTTAAGGAGATAGATCCGTGTAGGGTGTTTGTCTTTTTCCACAATGAATTAACACCGACTTTTTCTATATGGATCACTCTTTGTGTTTGGCAAGAAGAGAGCTCTTTATTGATGTACTAGGTTCAACTAGTATTAGTCAATTCAAGGTATGAACTCTCTCTTTGATGAGCATCTCATTAAATGATGTGAACTTTAATTATAAAAAACATACATATAAGTTTCTCACTGTGCATTGAAAATGAACTTTGCCAAGATAATCCATAGGGTTAGTATACACAAAGTGAATTGCACAAAGTAGAGAGATGCATAGGTTCAGGAATTTATTAAGTAAGAACACAAATGCTCAAACTTTGACATATCAAGCATGCACTTTCCTTAAAGAAAAGTTATGAACCAAACCAGAATTTTTTTTTTTTATATTATATTTTTCTTATTTAAAACTGAAAAACAGAAACATAAAACAAAACAGAAAAATAAAATGCATGTCCTAGGCTAATGCAATAATATAACGGATGCAAGAACATGCAAGTAATCCTATCCATTAATGTGACATGGCATCCTCTTTGACCACCCATTTTGCTTTAAATTTTGGTCTATTCTTTTTGTCAACATCACTTTGTATGATCTTTTCTTTATTTTGAAAGCAAAAATCTGCTATTTCACCAATTTTGAGATTTAAAAATTTGATTTGTTGACTCATATCACAAACTTGATTCTCTAAACTATTTCCTTTCCTTTTTAGATTTCTTTCACATCCATTTTTCTTCACTTTATTCAAGTTAAAGCAATTTGGTCTTATATGACCAACAACACCACAATAATGACAAATAGGAATAAACCTACCTTTGGACTTACCTTGTTTGGGCTTCTTTGTCATTGATCTATCATGTGAGGCTCTTAAAACATGAGTTGTAGACACGGCCTTCTTTGGAGTTTCCTCATCTTGACTTCCTTTAATAAAAATGATATTTTTTGATGAGGTGGCAGCGGATGATGAGTCTTTAAGTTCCATACCTTGAGAAGTCATATACCCCAAACCCGTGCGATCACAACTAGATTTTTGAATACTCAACATCTCTTCTAATTTTTGTGTTGCTGTTTTTTCTTGAACCTTTTCCAACTCTTTTTCTAATGCAATTTTTTGATCCCTTAATCTTGCTATTTCAATATCAGAAATTTTGAATGCCTCAAACAAGTTATTTTTCTCACTCTCCATATTAGTGAATTTCTTGTACAGCTTCTTGTTGAGTTTCTTTAATTTGATCACTTCTTCACACGCATCATTGTAAGCTTCTTGTAAACTCAACTCATGATCATCCACAACTAGAGCAACCTCCGAATCACTATTGTCATCATCACTTTCAGATTTTGTTAGCTCAATATCAGAAAAATCATTAACAACAGTAGAAAAAGCCACAAAAGTATTGTCATAATCAGATGATGAACTTGAAGTTTCAGATTCTGAACTATCACTAAGTGTGACATTCAATGCTTTTCCTTTACTTTTCTTGAAATTTGGACATTCAATTCTTATATGACCATAACCAGAACATTCATGACACTTTACTTTATCAGATTTTTCTTTATTCCATTTTTCAAAATAATTTTTCTTTACAGAAAATTCTCTACCTCCTTTTTTCTTTTCACTATACTTTTTACTAAACATGAATTTTCTGAATTTTCTTACTATAAGATCTATATCCTCATTGTTAAGATTTTCTTCATCAGAAAAATCATCTTGATTTTTTTCTATAGTTTTTAAGGCAATAGACTTACCTTTTCTTGCTTGAGGAAGCGAAGATTCATATGTTTGTAAAGAACCTACCAATTCTTCTACCCTTATTGCATCAAGATCTTTACTTTCTTCAATAGCGGTAACTTTGGGTCGAAATCTTTCAGGTAAAGACCTTAGAATCTTCCTCACGATCCTTGAATCCTCCACCTTTTCGCCGAGATTAAACCTGGAATTCACAATATCATTCAGTTTAGCATAAAAATCATTAAAATTTTCATCTTCCAACATTTTAATCTCTTCAAATTTTGAGGTTAGCATTTGCAATTTCGAATTTTTTACTATTCTTGTGCCTTCATGTGTAACCTCTAAAATATCCCAAGCTTCTTTAGCAATCTCACACATGGAGATTCTTTTGAATTCCTCGGAGGATACCGCCATGAAAATAGCGTTAAGTCCTTTGCTATTCAAATTGCAATTGCTAATTTCATCTTTTGTCCAAGCATCTATAGATGTCTCGGGTTTAGTCCATCCTCGTTCAACCAAATGCCATACACGTTCATCTAAAGACTTGAGAAAAGCCCTCATACGAACTTTCCAATAAGCATAGTTTTCCCCATCGAAGTATGGTGGAACGTGTAATGATGTCGACATGATCTACAAGGGCACGGATCACACTCGAATGAGTGAACCACGCTCTGATGCCAATTGAAATTCCCAACGTACCCCTGTAAAACCACAAAATTGTCTACCAATTTCCTTGAACAAATAGGTTAGATCTCAATTGTCAAGATTATGAAACGAATCAAATACTTTAAAATAAATAATCAAACTTGCAAAACACAACGATTGGTTACGAAGGGAAACCCTTTAAAGAACTCTTTAAAGGTAAAACCCTACGGGGCAGCCAAACCCAGGAAAGTCAATCTTATTATTTGAAAAACAATTACAAGCAATAATCAATTACAAAACCTTTGCAATTCGACTCTCTTACTTGCCTAGACAAACGACCCGTTTGTCTTCTACCGCAGTAGCAGCCAGAACCTCTGGCGATCTTCAAATGTTGACTTCCCTTCTGGAACTCCAGAGGCTGAAATCCAATCGATGTTGCTTCACACTCAAAACACAATCACACTCAAGAATATATGAAAAACCCCATGAAAATTCTCAAGTGAATTTTCTCTCATAAACACACTGAATATCCTCTGTAAAATTCGTGGCTTGAAGTCCTTCAGAAGATGCAAAACCGAATCCCCTTTAAATAGAAGATCTGAAAAGAGTTCTAGTTGCAGTAGGACTCTGCTGACGGTTAGCAACAGACGCGAAAACGCGTCCCGACGGACTGCTAACATTTCGAGATAACTTCTTCTGATATAGACTGAATTCTGTTCCGATTTCTTCTGGATAAGTGTACTGCTAACAGAACTCGATTTTGACTTCAGGAACTTATCTAAACAACACCTAAGACTTCTAGATAGACTCAATATTGTTTAGATATAAATCAATACTTATTTTACATTCATCCAAATTTAATCAAATAATGATAAGATAAACCTTATCATTCATTCAAATTTAATCAAATAATGATAAGATAAATCTTATAATTTAGTCATCTAATCCTAGCCAATTTTTGCCTTTACAATATATATATATCTATCTATAATAAAAAGCGTCTATGCGTCTGCTACAGTAATAAACAGTATTTTCTAATTCCGTTTCCATTTCGTCCACTTTTTGTGCATATTGTCCGTGCAATTCTATTTTGTGTTTGTTATATAATTATTTTAGTCTGTTGGCAGTCCACTAATATTCTTTCCGTCAGTCCACTATGTCCATTTCCAATATGTCCATTTCCAATACATGATTAAGCAGCTGTCAGTCCAGCCTGTCCATAATCAGTGCATGCCTACAGGTAACGTGTATAGCTCCCTGGTCAGTGCATCAGTGCATGCATACAGTAACTGTATGCAACACATGCATGACTTACACGTGTTCTCTGCTGAAAAAGGAACAAATCATACACATGCACAGAATCTACATACAGTAAATACAATCTCTGCTAAAAAAGGGACAAATCATACATGCATACGGTAAAGCTTATATTTGTCTGTGTTGTAAGACATGCATGTCTTAAACGTGTTCTCTGCTGAAAAAGGAACAAATCATATACAGTAAATACAATCTCTATATAGTCATGACTCGTGACATTCTTCTCAATACTTCCCTGCACAAGTAAATAACAATATTATTTAGCTCAATCAATTATAACAATATTAATAATAAAAGCACTGCATGTGTATTTTCATCTTCCACTAAATTTTGTCTTCTATAATGAAAGCAATGGTGTAAGTAATTGGGCAGAGGTATCAAGTTCGATGTAATGGGCAGACATCATACAGACATCTGGATGATTGAGGACAACAGGCACCTTAAAAGGGTCTTTATGGCTCATTTGTGTTCCCTTCTAACTTGGTCTCGTATAGCTGATTTGGTCTTTCTTTTAGAAGGTACATATTTCCTTAATTTTATTTCTTTCTTCATGGTAAGGAAAATCTGCCTACACATAATCTACCTAAGAAAAACTTTTATACTTTCCTGTGTATTCTTACAGTTTGTGGGTCAAAGTGTGGGCTGTATTCAAGACTTTCAGGGTTCCACACATTTCTGGTTTTATCTTTGTAAGTATATAGTATGGTTTACTTTGTTATCTTTCATTTGCTGTTGTTCAGATTTGTGCTATTTTTTGGTTTGGTTCCTTGGTTATATTCAATGTTGTGCTTGGTTATGTTCTTATATTCTAAGAAAATGACAAACTCTACACTAAGCAAACCAAAAAGTTGTATTTGTTCTGTTCTTATTTCTACTTATTTCTACTTAGATGAGTTATATACCAACAAACCAACATAATAGATGAGTACATAGATTATAGGGAAAAAAAACAAAACTTACCCAGATCTGTTCAACATATGCATTAAACATAAGTAGGCCTTACCCAGATCTGTTATATACCACATATTTCAACGTATGCATCAAGTCCATCAAGTAGGCCTTGAACAAAGTCATAAAAGTAATTAGGGTCATCACAAACAGAGAATGCATGAACCTACAAGTGAAAAATAGATATGAAATTAATTGACATGCCATGAACAGCAGATAAGAAACTACATTATGAAGGACAAACCTTTGCATCCAACGTACTCAGTGATGATCCCAGAGAAAGACAAGCAATAGTACCCCCACTGAAAATCAACAATATATTAGTATAATCATCAACTTCATTTTTTCTGCATCATAATTTTTTATCATGCCTATCATCTTCCCACAATAAACTGTAAGCAAGGTGATTTTATTTTGCACTAAAAAAAAAAAAAAAAAAGCCTTTCAAAAAAAGGAAATAATTGATACAAACCCAAGTTATACATAGAGCCTGCCCTATTCTCAATGTACAATGAGGCCCAAACTAAAATTTTTTGTTTCATGCCTATCATCTTCCCACAATAAACTGTAAGTAAGGTGATTTTATTTTGCACTAAAAAAAAAAAAAAAAAAAAACCTTTCAGAAAAAGGAAATAATTGATACAAACCCAAGTTATACATAGAGCCTGCCCTATTCTCAATGTACAATGAGGCCCAAACTAAACTTTTTTGTTTCTCGATAATCTTCCTCAAGTCAAATATCCCAGTACTCTTTTTGCCATTTAACTACCTTCAAAACATAAAACACGAAGTTAACCTGATTATTCAGTAAAGTTACTTCGTAATATCTCAAAACACTAATCCAACTTCATTACCCCATTATCTCCAAAGCCTTTAGTGGAGTTTCCTGCCCGTTACTTCAACGGCACAACCTATCAAAGTGTATGAAGAAAAAAACAAACCCCTAGACCATTAAAGGAAGAGAGAATCCTAAGAATCACATGAAATGCAAAAATAAACCCATAAATCAAACCTTAAAATCCAACAGAAACTCGTATGTGAAATGCATAAATCAAAAATTTACCCACTCAAAGAGAAGACTGCGTGAGAGGGAGGGCGTGGTGAAATCGGCACCGCAAGTGGGAGGGGTGGGGAAATCGGCTGTGAGAGATGAGTTGATCTTGGTGGAATCATGTTGGGGGACGAACGAAAGGGGGCTGGGAAGGGACGAAAGCTCAGAAAGTTAGCTAGGGTTCTAAAAACAACCCACGTGCACGTGTCTATGACCATAAAAGACCAAAGAACCCCTCGCGCTGCATGTCCATCCAAAACAAAAGACTCCAAAAAAAAATTAAACTTACAGCGTTGCTTCCGTAAAATCCAAAATGAAAAAAAAAAAGGCTTGTTGTCTTTAACCCATGCGTGAAAACTGAAAGGAAAGAAACTGACCCAAATGCATATCTTTCATCAAACCAGAGAGAATCTTAGAGAAATCAAAGAAAAAATCTACTGCTTTTGAAACATCAAAGCTTACTACGTTTTTCACTTTATCTCTTCTCTCATGCTGCTTTGCATTTCTTAATCTAAAATAAAAAATAAATATAAATAAATAAAAAATATAAATAATATGTTGTGCATATTAAAAAATATTATTTAATAAAATAAAAAGTTTTAAAATTAAGTATAAACTATACTATTAAATAATTTAAATCACAATTCAAATTTATACATTTTAACTATTTTTTCATTTAAAATTAATAATAATAAAATGAAATAATTTAAATATATTTATTCTAAATATATATAATATATAATAATTCAGTTTGTTACCGCCTAAAAACACAAATTTCAGTTGGCGTGGACATGAACTACTTGGCGCATAGTTCAAATAAAAATTTTATTCATTATTTTTACACCACATATTATATATAATTACATCACATGTGTTGGACTAAGTTATGTTTTGAACTAATATTTTTGTTGAGCTTGTATTAAACTTATCACATGAAATTTTGCTAAAACTATCGATGTTATAAATATGTGTTAGACTATATCATATTTTGAACTAATATTTTTATCTTTTAATCTATACAAGCATGTAATTATTATACTATACTTAACTATCATTATCTTAAATATTTACTAGATTTCACAACTTTTTCTATAAGCTTTAAATTATTGATTGAAATCAATTTTTTTTATAAAATATATACTTTTTTTTAAATAATTATTTCATTAAATTAGAGCAACGTGCATTGCACGTTACTCCTACCTAGTGTATATATATATATATAAAACAACTTGTAATTATTCATAACAATTACGTTCTAAGTAAACTATTGCACCTTAATTTTAATTCGATTAATTTAGAACTTGGATGTGTTAATTGCCTAACATTTGTATACTTAGTGATACTATTCCATAAATTTTCAATATTTCATTTCATATTTTCTCATTTCCTATAGAGAAAAATTATTTCAACTTTCACTTGTAGCATTTTTTTTTTTTTTTTTTTTGTTCTAATCCAAAAGGCAGTACCAAAAAAGGGGCTCACTCTCCTAATTAGTAGAAAGAAGAAAGGAATAATTTCTTATTTGCTTTATCCATAAAGGAAGTAGTACTCTCTAGAAAAAATTGAATTTCTTTCTGCTCTATTTATAAAGGAAGTTGGAAATTAAAAAGGACTTACTTTCTGTAGTAGGGGTAAGCAGAGAAGTAGCTGAATCCTTCTTCTAGTAAACAGGGGAAAATGAGGGAACGGATTCTCTGCATCAACAATAGCTTTATTTTCACTACGAGATATTATGCTTTCTGTGGCGAAAATACTTTCGTTTGCCACGGACTTGATCCAGTTTTCTTCATCTGTAAACATTCTGTCTACTTGATCTATGATCGTCTCTTTAATTTCTTCAAGCCGCGGTTGTCTCTCTATCCACTCAAGTACTTTCTCTTTTCTGGCTTTCTTGTCAGAATTCCAAATCTTCCTAAGAGCATTAGCATTGGCTTGACCTAATGCATCTTCAAATTTAACCAATATCAACACTTTTTTATATTTGCCTATTCCATCTAAATTCAATCTCCACATTGGATTAGCCATTCATTCTCTATATAATAATAAAATATTATTAAATTAATATTTTTTTAAAAATAATTTTTATCACATTTTATAATTCTACCAATTTAATATTTAGCAATATTATATTACAATTAAATTAATATTATAAAAACATATTTTCAAAGGTCATTTAATCCTAACAAAATTCTATCAAAATTTCTTTACTAAATATCTTAACCAAATATCTAGCAACACATGAGAATTCATGTTAAAAAAAAAAACTGTACTTCCATAAATTGAGACTTCCACTTGGTCGGTTGGAGTGAGAAAATAATTGTTTATTATTTGGTGAATAAAAATGGTCTTTCATATTTGGCCATGGACTGTAGCACAAGTTCATAATATTTTGAATTTGCCCAATTCAATGTGATGAGTTTTTGGACCAAATTAGTCCAAATTTAGCCAAGTACCGAAGCCAATGAGGATGCTCTAAGTTGCCTAGTTTGCTGCTCTCGCTGAGCTTCCTGCTCTCGCTGAGCTTCCTGCAGCTGCCTTTGCCCCTCCCACTGCATATACATCTGTTGCATATCAAGCTCAACACATTAAATGTTGTCGAGAAATTATCAGTTGTCAAGAAATTAAGACAAAATTGTAAAGTTATAATAAGGTTTTCTTTTCTTCTTTTTTCTTGCTCAATTTGTAGTCTGTAGAAAAAAAGTAAGATTAGATCTGTCTTGCTGCATTGCTTTCTTTAATAGATTATGGGTTGAGGAGATTCTTTACAAGGGGTGGAAGCCAATATTAGCCATATGAGTCCCTATATGCAACAAAAAAGCCAATTGAAGCTGGTGCCTATATAAGGAGACAGCACATCACACAGTCACGCCTACAATTTCTTCATCTTCAGAGATAGGGTTAGCATATATATATATATATATATATATATATAATAGTATGACAAATTTGCATCCTCTTTCCCCTTTTTCCTGAGCTTAAACGCAACCCGACTGTAATATCATTGCAGCATCAGTTTTAAAGAAAAATTGTACACTCTGTTTTATCATTCAAATTCTCCCCTAAAACGGAGGACGTGATGATCATTATTCTATTTCATGGAATGCCTATAGACTGTAAGTTAATAAACGAGGAAACTCATGTAAACAAGAATCTATAAACAACATACAAAATCCATACAAGTGAGTGTGTAGAACTTTTTTTTTTCTTTGGTAAATTTTTAAAAGAACTATTTACTCAATGTTCTTATACCTGTATATTTGACTCTCTTATAGTAATATAATAACATACAAGTGCATGTGTAGAAAATTATTTGAAATTAAATTTCTATTTATTTTTACAAAATCCATTAAATAATATCTTTCTAAAAAGATTTTAAGAAATTTTTAAATTTTCTCATAAGCAAACACACATTTAACTTTCCATTAATGAGAAAACATACAGTCAACATAAAATATTAAAGAGCACATACAGTTAACATACAACGTGCATGGGGCTTAATACACTTCCCAAATCCAGGATATCTGAATAGATCAATGAAATTATTGTGATGACACTCACGTAACGAAAGCAGAGTATTTCAGAGGAAGAGTTGTGTCTTCCGTGGTCCAAAAACTTGTCAGAAAAAAAAAATTATAACTCTCTTATTGATAAAACAATTGCACTCCCATTACAATACCGTCCGTTGAAAGCACCTTCTTGTCATTGGCTTGGCATAGGGATTGTTGTTACACTCCCTGACATAGTCAAGTACCAGTAGGAGTGTTTAGTCGCAGTTATCAACTAGGAAATAAGGATGTTAATCCATTAAGTTAGCATTTACAATTTTTAAGGAATTTTATTCCTATTCCGTTTATTACTATAGGATCAACTTGTTAGCTCTATTTAAGACTTAGCACATCTGATTATTTTGAATAAACTACTTGTTGATCCTGAGATGGGAATGTCGGCGTGGTGAGACTCCACACGGCACACCAAATGTCGGCGTGGTGTGACTGAGCTAAACCTCAGATCGAGAGGGGTGGCTTAGTGCATGGTTGGGGAGTTGGGGTGCCTGCCACACGGCAACACATTGTTGGCGGAGATGAGGCGGTTTGTGGAGGGAGTGGTGCCCATGAGTAGGTGGCCGGTCAATGTGCTCCATGGCCTTGAAACCAATGGCCAAGGAGTGTGGGCCATTTGTGGGTGGTCGAGAAATACACCTGGTCGTGGAGGGTATGCCCGCCACTAGATGATGTTTGCAGCAACGGACCCAGAAACCACTAGCAGTACACTTGGTGACCACTTGGGAGGCCACTAGCCTCTTGCTGTGTGCATGGCAATGTGTACTGGGTGAGTGGTCGTTGGCAACCACATGCTAACTACGGGTGTCGAGGACCCCACTGTTCACGGCCCCCATAGTGGCTACACTAAAAACCACCAGTAGTCCACATGGTGGTTGCCAGTAGGCTAGGCAGATGGACAATGCTTGTGACTCGGGATGCGCATGTGTGTGTGCAAAATGCACTTAAGTGTGGAGTACTCGCCCATGTACTCTCCTGTTTTGTATTGTGCACCCGAAGTGTATTAAGCATTTGTCGCTTAAGTAACGAGTAATTAGGTTTCCTCCTGGGCAAGAAAAGATTCACTCTTCCTTTTCTGCAACAATGTTGCTCAAAAAAATAAAAGTGGGGAAGCTGAAAATACTTATGTAGAGAAAACTTCATTTGCTCCTTTGGTGATTATTCAGCACGCCAGAAAATCAAATCCCACAAACGGTGCGAACTGTTGATGCATAAAAAATCACACAGCAAACCAAAAGGGGAAAAAGTGTCATCCCCAACCCGCTATGCTGATTCAAGCCTCGATCGAAGTGGTCTGGAGCCCACAGTAATGCTCTGATGCTCGGTGCGTATATCCATAGAGGTGAAAGGAAAATAAGTACAGAGAAAGTAAAGAAAGATGGAAACAAAAATTTACGTGATTTCGGCATATTGCCTACATCTATGGGGCGTTTGGAGAGAGGAAATCTACTATAATATGCTTATTTTACAGTCTCTCACAGTCTCTCGTCCTCACTATACAATGGAAATCTGGAACCTATTTGCTAGAGGAAGTTCTTTCTCTGGAGTCCCTGGTTGTGAGGTTAAAGAAGCTCTCTTTGAAGAAGAAGTCAAAATCCCCTTTTATCTAATCCCTCTTTCCGCGTGCCTCCCCTCCCTTTGCATATCTGACCATCTTTCCCTTTCCCACTTTCTCTTGACATTGTCCACCCTTGCCTCCTAATACACTCGTCTCCCTTATCTTCCTGCTTTCCTAGTGGTGGCGTAGTCTTGGGACTAGATATTTTGTCCCTTAAACCATCCATTTATAATAAAACTAAGAATTATAGGCTATGTAATAAACTCATCTAAAATGGAAAATGATGGAGAAGGATCCAGGTACGATGATGTTGAGCTATCATATTTGAAGTTAATAGCACTAGACTATCTCGAGAAGGCAAACCATTGCAAATTTGGTAGAAAAATGTATGGTCAAGATTCCTCGATTGGTTGAGGAAAGGTCGGGATTCCTCGATTGAGCGAGGAAAGGTCGACACTATTTAAGCCTGACTTATAAGCTAGATTTTAACGAGATACTTATCTATTTCATATTTTATTATTTTTCCACAATTAGAATTTTTCTTTTTTTTACCTAGCTATTTAAGCCTTGCTTATGGGCTTTAGAACATATATTCAATTTTTATAAAAGAAACTCTAATTTTAGAGTTTATGTTAGAGTTTATCCCTATTTGTGTTTTTCTTAATCTCAATCTCTAACTTCTATTGCTTAGTTAGCTATCAGAATAATTCTTATTTTGCTCGAACGTCAGAAAGTCAACAATAAAAATAAAGAAAACCAAAATTTGATGTTAAACATAAAATATGGGCTAGGAAGGTGCTAACGATCAAGGAAATCTTTAAAATCTTCTAAAGGAATCTCCCAGTTGTCCTGCATCACACTCTTTCTCGAATATTTCTTGTTTTTGTTGCAAGCTTTGTGAAAAACATAAAATCACAAACGAAGCAAATGAAAGAAAAGGCTGATGTTTAACTAGTACTGATGAGAACAATATATAGAGAAAAGCTTGTATACAGGAATAAAGTTACACAGCTACCTACAAATGCAGCCTAGTAAAACTATACGGCCGGGGTAAATAAAAGTAAAGTACTTAGGAATTGCATGCCGCACGTTTCCAGAAACCGGAAAACTCTGTTATTCAAACAGAAAAATTATATTGGGCTTTGCTGCATATCATCCTATACCATATTTAATTTTTTTTGTTTTAATCCTATTAAATTAATTGAATTTTTCTACTCATTATCTCTGTACCACATACTTTCTAAAGAAAAAAAATTAAAAGATAAAAAAATTATGTGTTGTGTGTTGTAAGGATAATGAGTACTAGAATTATTCAATTATATAAATACGGGCTATGAAGAATCAAAAAGTATGCATGTTGATCACCAACCTGCAAACGCCCAAGGAAGTACATAAACAGTAGCAAGCCAGAGATGGAAGTTAAAACTGCGAAACAGTTTTCCCAGAAATGCGTACTTGTTTGAAGGTTTGAACCAAAAGAACTGCGAATTTGCAAATACGTACACTGTAAGATGAGGTGGTGTATTCACACCAGAAATTATTAATTAATATAGTACCAAGCTGATCAAAGTAAACAGATAAAAACTAATTAAAATGATATACATGAGGTTAAGTTAAGACTGTAGGCCTGGGTCAAGATAAGGAAGCCAAAATGATCATAATCCCAAGCCTAGAACAAAATGATATTATATATTATTAATGTTTAATGTTGCAATTGTACACACGTATGTATTAGCATATATATATTCCTCCAAGTGAAAGTTAATGAAAAAAAAAAAAAGAGTGGAAAAATTATGCTTTGCATCCTCACGTATGGTATCATTGTTTTTGCAATATGCACCTTAAATTTTGAAGCTTTGCATCATTGAAAACTTGCAGTTAAACGAGACTTATTTCTCCATTTCCCGAACGTATGCTAAATTGTACTTTGGACTCGATTGTTCCAACTAATATATAGAATTTCTTTAATTTATCTTTATTTCTCTGATTTTAAAACCACTAATATGGTACCAAGGATCCACTCGAGAGGTGGCCCTACAAAAAACATGAATGCATAGACAATTAAGCACAAGCATGTATGGCAGTCGACATGGTGTTGATGAATGCAATGACAAAACTATTGTGAAATAGCTCAATCATGCAGAAAGAGCCTAAACTGTAACATTCACTAACCTCAAATTTCGGAGGCCCCACCAGAAGCAGTACATGATCTTTCGCGGAATATCCATGGACGCCACTGTACCAGATTGAAGCGCTACTTGGAATATTCCAAAATCAAAGGCAGTTGTATTTGGGGTTTGTATAGGACAATAATCGTTTAAAAATGTGTAATTTCCAACGCTTCTGTCGTTACAGTCAAAAGAACTTCGATTGCATTCAATGTGATTTTCACAAGCAAGGTGCCAGCAAGCTGTCTCTCTCTCGATAGAGAAAAAGTACCAAAAACCACCCAGTATCTAAAATACCATTCAACCGATCTTAATGATTAGTAAATAATAAAACCTACTATGGATTTATTTCAATAGACGAGTGAATAGAGAATGAGAAGAAAAATGAAGGAGCATCTATGTGTAAAAATGACTCAGAGTACTAATAGTTTAGTACTATTTTAACAAAATATACGAGGTACAATTGGGACTTTAGTTGATATTTTATTAAATCTCATTACATTCCCTCTTCTTCCTCCCAATTTAAGGAGGAATGATAAATTGAGATTACAAAGGAAATTGAGGGAATGTGAGTTTCTTTCAACTAACTTTATTTACTCCTAATTAAACCCCCCAAATGATTAAATGTTCATTCTATTCCCGCCTACTTAAACTCCCAAACAAAAGAAATAATAGAATATTTTAAAAACAAAAAACCTATTTTTTTCTATTCCCTTTGATTCCATTCTCTACTGATCCCAAATAGGTTGTTAATAAGCAATAAAGCTTGAGACGAAAAAGTAAAAGAAACGGAGAATGAGGAGATGAAGGAGAAGAGTAGGTGGGGAGGAAAGCAGGAGCCAGCTAACGGACCAGAATCTGATCAACCTCAAAAAAAAGACCAACACCAAGTCAAACACCTTCAAGATAAAGACAACAAGAAAGAAACTGAAAATAGAACACAACCAATAAAAGATAGAAATTCAAACTAAGGCAATAGCTTTGGGATACCCAGCCCAAAGCCTAGGCCGAAGAGCCCAACCCGTTAAGTCCTAGGGTTATGACTTCTTCCTTTTTCCTCTCTCTCTCTCTCTCTCTCTCTCTCTCTCTCTCTCTCTCTCTCTCTCTCTCTCTCTCTCTCTCTCTCTCTCTCTCTCTCTCGTCCCCTTCGTTGTGCAATCACCCCCCACAAAGGCTCACAAAGGCTCCCTTCCACTCTCTATCTTCCTCTCCTTTCTCTGTCTCTTTCTCTCTCACTCACATTGTCCACTTCTCTCTCCTCTATCTCTCCCTCTATGTTTCTCTCTTTCTCTGCGCTGCATTTCTAGTCACACCAAACCGTTGCCACTTGTCACATGCGTTGTATATCAATACCCTAAGCTGAGATGGAGCACTATCTTGATAGAGCTCCTCTAGTCACTTAGGAGCGCATAATACTGAGTATTCCCTAGATTTGGGTTGAGCGACAACGGGCTCGAGTGAGATAATAACGATCTCGAGTCGATGGCATTGCCTCTCTACTAATGGAGGCTAAAGGATGCTTGGCCACCAGAGCCTGAGCTCGGAACTAGGCATCGTTTGTTACAAAGTCACATACACGGTCATTACCCGTAGTGTGGCAAAGAGAATCAGAGTGTGTGGATGGTCCATATAGGAGAGACCGTGGTGCACACATTAATTAAACTGGATGTTTAAAACTGGGGTTTTGAGCCTTACTACTCAATAAATCTTTATGTGGATTTTGATATGTTGCTCAAAAGCCTATAACTTGGTATGTATGAATTAATTTTCTTTGCATCTATAAAATATTGCATATCTTCAGTTTTTTTTCTCCCATTTTGAGTAGGTGACAAGTGACTTATGAGCATGGTGTGATGTATTTTAAATTCTTTGGTACTGATATTTAGAATCAGTTACAACCCTTTTATTTTTTCTGTTGCGAATTAATTATACACTTATTTATTGAGTTTGTGAGCACACACTCATTATCACAATGTGCAAGTGGTGTATCACCCAAGTGGCCAACATTCAAGCATCCTAACTCCCGCCAAATCACAAGCCGGCCGGGGATTCCAAAATAACCATGATAAAGTTGTTGATAGAAATATTATAACAAACTGCATATATACAATACAATACAAAACTATAAATACATGGACTTCCTCTCCGAAAGATACAAAGGAAAATATAGTTCAAGATCAATATTTGTTTAGTTTCCATATGGTATCGAGAGTCAACTCAGTCCAACGTCTCCTTTCCCATTGCCATTGCAAATTCCTAGATCTAGTATTTGTTATAATTTATAGTAGTCATCTTTTATGATTCTAATGTGCTGGTGAAAGATTGCTAATGAATCGTGTGGCTGTTTGGTGTTCTTAGCAAAAGTGATCTATCAAACCAAGCTAAATCCTACTTGCAATAAATCAGCAAGTCAATAAATTCAAGTCTTGCCCGATTTATTGTTTGTTAAGATTAAAATTACTTATGTTTATCAATAAAGTAGTACGTAGTGTCCTGAGTTTGGAAATCTTATCCGGATTAAATCAGTGTTTAATGTGTTAAGTTTTGGAGGATATGCTTATGCATTTCAAACGAAAAAGGGAGGTTAGATGATTATGTAATTATTTTAGTATGACAGCCATGAATAAAGAAGAAACTTATTTCCAAATATAAAACATAACGTTCTACAAAAACTTTTGTCATTGCATCGACCAAAAGAGACACTTTCAAAAGCTTTTGCAAAAATACTTGAGTGTCAAATTTATACTTTCATGACAGACTCACATTTAAAATATGGGCTATTATTGAAGATTGATATCCATTCTTTTTCCTTTTGAGATAGTACATACTTATAGAGATCAGGGGAATGGTTAATTGGCTGATGCATTACCAAACTTGGGTGCTATACTTGTTATACAGTTGGGTATTTTAGTTTTCTTACTCTAGTTTTTGTAGAGCATAGTTTTAACAAAAGCTTCGGTTTTGGAATTTATGTAACTCCAAAATTTTTAGCCCTTCTGTACAATGGTATAACCCCACCAAAAAGTGAGAATTAGTTTGGGGTATCGCTCTTTTTAATAAAGGAAAGTATAGTTGCAAGCACAATTGTGCACTAATCTGTGTACCAATGTGATGTGATTGGTCAAAAAGTAGATTTTATTGATAACAGTGTTAATTTAAATTTTAAGTATGAATAAATCAGTGTTGGTACACAGATTAGTGCACAACTGCGCTTATATGTAGCAAAGTTCATTAGGTTAATTAGGATCAAGTTTGTCAAAGTTCATTCGTATGAAACCTAAAGAAAATCAATAAACCTTGATAAAGATATTCGTCCACTTATTGCTCCAAAGTTTAATTAGAATAAAAAATTATATAAGGCAAATAAGTACGAAATTGAGAGTCAAACTTACATGACTGGCAGCAATGTACATAAACAAGTTGAGCCCAGCTTTCACTGCTATGAGTCTTTTACATGGTCTACCGTCCTGGACCTCCTTGCTGAATGCTTTTCTCAATTGGACTGCAAACAGGTGGATAAGAATAGCTCTTGGCAGATATTGGAATAGAAGAACAGCTGTCAAGACTTTCCTTTTATTCAAAGATTCGGAACCTCTCAGTTTTGAAAAGATAATTGGAAGCAGCACCTGGACAAGTGACAGAGATTACGTATATAAGATCATTGTGATTACTTTATCATATTCTTTCGAATATATTACTAATCTTCATTTTTTTCTATTTTTACAATATACTATATATCAATTTATTTATTTTTTCTTCATATTATTTAAATAATATTTATTTATTCTATTTAAATATTTCCTTTCTACCAATAAATTTATAAAATTCAGATATTTTTTTTATATTTGTAATATATTTTTATATTCAATGTAATATAATGCAATCCTATACACATAAAATAAATATATAGTAAAATAAAATTTAAAAATAAAATCAAAATATGAAAAAATTGAATAAAATATTTTTTATAAGAAAATGAAATAGAGATGTTTAAGTGATGAATAATAAAAGGAATTTACTTATATAATAAAAATCAAAGTAAAAAAAAATGAGAGATTATATGAATGTAATATCGCTTTAGATTTTTATAATAGCGGCAATAAATGTTATTATTGCCTTCTTTCTTTCTTTCTTTATTTTTATTTTTTTTCTTAACTGTTAAGAAATTATTTAAATTACTTTTTTTTTGTTTTTTTTCTTAACTGTTATGAAATATTTTTTTTAATATTAAAGGAAAAAAAAAATAAAGGCATTTTGTGAGTGATCGGTCAGTTCTATCAATAGACTTATCGATCTAACTGCCCTTATTTTTATGACTTAAAGTTTTACCATATATCTTACAAGTAGTGTTAGGCTGCCGCCAATAATAACTACTAGTTGTGTCACTTAAGTACAAAAAAAGTACAAAAATGCTTGTTTATTTTTTATTTTATTTATTTTTTGTTTTTTAATATTCTCACAAAATAAGAAATATATCAATATATTAAAAGTCACTTCTTTAATTATTAAGAAAAAAATTTAAAAAAAATTAAATACATGAGCAGTCAAAGTGAGGGAATAAACTCAGGCAACATACTAACATTTTCCATTTCTTACAGTAGTATAGCCTAAATGATACATTATAAAAGAAGAAGAGTGATATTATATATAATTATAGAATACACAAACGTCATATAATTATTTAAAAAAAATATATCACTTATTATTAAAAATTAATTTTTTTTTCATATTAATTCGATATTTACCTACTTTTTTCAAATGAATTGTGCAATACTTATACACTCCACGAGTCCTAATATCATTTACACAATTCTGAATCATATTATCTGTTAACAATTTTGTATTTACGTGCGTTAGTTAAAGCTAGGCATCGTACTGCTTAAACCAAATTAATCGAGAACTTGCTTATATGGGTAAAAATATTAAGCATATATAAGATCAGTGACCCTTAATTACCTGTGGGATTGGAAGAATTGCCAGGACGTCAATCGGCAATGACCACAATTCCGGTTGAGCTTTGCGGTACCAGGACAGTAATCGGCTGAGCCACAGTAATAGTTTTAATAGTTTAGGTAAATTTGCATTTCCGGTCATTTCAGCCCATTTCGGTCTTGTATCGTGCGACTCTCCTAGTTTTGCAAAATGACGACAACATTGCACAATGATACGCACAAGCAGAATCGAGTCCAGAACAGTTCGCAAACAAGTACTGCTGATATATAATCTTCTATCTAAAGCAACGCACTTTCTTTCTTCATTAATCACCGGAACGTAAAAGAACAATGGGTCCACTATTACCGACAACACGAACCAGAAGAAAAGTAAATCTGTAAGTATGTTTTCATCAATCCACTTCAGTATGTTTTCAATCCACTTCAGTATGTTTAAAACAATCCACTTCAGTATGTTTTCAATCCACTTCGGAGGTAGAGTTTGCTGTTGCCTCTCACGATCCGGGTCCCTAAGCAAAATAGAACAAACAGGCAGTGATTAAAATCGTGGGATCGATCCAAATAATTATGATAAATTGTCTGACTCCAATTGCCCCCAAAACTTACCTAAATATAGTTTGTTATAAGGTGCCATACTGCAGTTCCTTAGCCATACAAAACGCTCTGTTTGAATAGTAAAGATGTTTCATTTCATATATCTCATTAATATAAATTTTTTAAAATTTTAAAATAATAATAATACTAAAAATAATATTATAATAATATTTTATTCTACTTTTAAATTTCATTTTAATTTACTATCTAAACTGCACCATAATTAGTGTTTTACAATAATAGTACCAATCTATAAGTCACTATATATATATATATATACACACACATATATATACATATACATATACGGTCGCATGTACCAAGAAGAAAAAAGAAGCTAACTTCGGTAGATCAACGTGCATGCAGGTCTATGCATTTAATGCCTCTTGAGGTCATTAAATAATTGGTCACTAATTATATATTTCAGATTGAATTTCAATTTCTCCACAAGGGACAAAATACTTGTAACATCCCATTAATGATGTCAGCAGCTTTCAGCCATACAAATTCACTAGCTAATTAATCGCCGGCAGTAGGATTGAATAACAACTCGAAAATTCAATTCCGTTTTGATTCCAACAGAAATAAGTGTGGAGTTTTTCTTAATTTTTCAGTTAGAATTGGAGCTGGAGTAAGAGGTGTCGCTAGATCAATTCAAACTTCGATCCCATTCAACTTTATTATCCAATTCTGACTTTGAATCTGAATTCAATACTGTATATTTATTATAAATATATATATTTATTTATATATTGATCATATATAGTAATATAGTTATATAGTTATATAACTAAAACTAAAACTTATATAGTTTATTATACTTATATAGTTAAATTCAATAATATATTAATATGAAATAATTATTATATAATATACTTATATTATAATATAAATAGATTATTAATAGTTTAGTATATGTAAATATTATAATATTATTATCATATACAATCAAATATAAAAATAAGTTAGGCACTAGTATTGAAATAATTATAATATAAAAAGTTAATAAAGCGAAATATTAATGTACTGGGCACTAAAAAATCTAGCATACAATTAAGTTGAAAACAAGTTAGATGCTAGTATAATATAATAACATGTAATTAGACATTATAATATAAGTTTAGTATATAAATAAATTAGACATTATTATAAAAATAACTAATTAGTATAATAAGTTAATGATTTAGTAGTTGGGAACAAATAACTTATTTGGTGGCTGGCTGTGTTTCAGCAGTTTTGATAATGTAATTTATGTTTTAGTTTTGGCTTACAATAAAATCTGCAGTGAATAATTTAATTTTTTTTTTAATGTTTTAATTTTGGCTTGCAAGTTGTTGTAAATCCGCAATGAATAATTTAGTAAAATTGACATAAATCAGTACTGAATTATTTAGTTTTATTTTTTAATTTTTTTAAAAAATGAAATTAGAAAGTCTATAAAAATAATTTTTTAAAAAGTGGGTTAAATATGAATATAAACAAAAAAAAATTCAATAAAAGTATAAATCCAATTTTTAAGAGTCAAAGTTGGAGTCGAATCAGAGCTAACAAAATTGGAGTCTCCGACGAAGTGAAAGTCCCCGGAATCGGATTTAAGGGATTCCGGCTTTGACTTTGTCAGCGCTCACCACTAGCCAGTAGGAAAAGAAGATGCTCAGTGGCTTACCTAGTTACCCCATTCTGTTGCTGTTGCCTACTTGAGCTCATACTTGAAGACTGAAGTAATGTACGCCCTACGCACTGTGAATCCTGATAAAAAATGGAAAACAGATTAGAGAAACGTACATCACTCTTGGTCGACCTATTATTCTAAAGTGCATGAACGTCCACAGATCGTTTTTTCAAGTAAAAAACTACAGCTATAATTAAAGGCGTTATCACTGAGAAAAATATTCTTTTCCTAAACTAGGTAGAATATCCGGACACCCAAAAAAAAAAAGAACAAAAGAAACCTCTCAGAGCATCAGCAATGAATTATTCATCTTCATATGCAAATTTCTATGTTTTGAAGATTGATTTTGAATATGAACAAAATTTCCCACATTGGATTATGCATTTTTTGACTAAATAATAATAAAATATTATTTTTTATTTTTTTTCCTAAAATTCCTAATCTCTGGGTGGTATGTTCAGGAACTCACAGAAATCCCATGTTTCCATTTTTGACGTGTTATTTATGCCTATATGTGAGTTTGAACTTCCACAAGCTTTTGTCCCCAACATTTGTGTAGATGACCTTGCCTGTTTAATGCCTATGCACCTCCAATAAATTCAATAAAAATTCCAAACAGCAAGTCCAATAAATTCCACAGCTGTTTATATATACAGCAACACAAAAAAAATCCACACATACTCTATGTGTGGTCTAATTTCATACAAATTCACAACTTACTCTATTCTATTCCATACAAATTCAATGTTCCCAAAATATATGCCATACAAATTCTACATCCAAGTCCAATAAATTCAATCTACCATATATATTCCACACATACTCTATGTGACTTCTAATTTCATATAAATTCACAACTTGGACAATTCAACTCATAAATTCAGTGTTTGTAAAATATACATCATACAAATTCAACTTCCAACCAAAAGAACCTCCATACAAATTCTACTAAATCCCATGTATCAAAATCAACTTAGTAGAAAATCTACAAAGTTGATTTTAATACAACTTGGCAGCTCCGCAGCAGCTCCATGGCAGTTCTCAACAGTTTCCAAAGCAAATTGATAGCAACCAGTAGTACAAAAAAAAGTTCGAATTTGGTGCAACTAGCAGTACAAATAGACCCAAAATAATGTCACCACAGTATTTACAATTTCAAAACAAATCTCAGAACCAACTCAACCGAAATGCCATGTACAAGATGAAAGGAATCAAATGCATGTACAAATCAGGGGAAATCAAAACAAGCGTCAGAACCAACTCAACCGAAATGCCATGTACAAGGCTCGGGGAATCAAATTAAAATACAAATCAGGGGAAATCACCAGAAACCTCAGAACCAACTCAGTTTGTTCTATCTATCTCTATTCTCAATTCAATATTCAGAGCAATCACATTAAAAAAAAAAAAAAACCCTAAAAATTTCTAATCAGGCCAAATAACACAGAAAAATATTCTCCAACCAAAATCCACAAATGGGTTCGGGGAAATCACCTTTTGGACGAGAGAAGAGCCCGCCGTTGATGAAAAAAGCACAGAAAATTTTGGGCGTCCGAGAAAACAAAGCAACGAGAGAGAGGGGTGAAATGGGTGTCGAAGAGAATAAGAGAGAGATGTTCGGTAGAGAGAGAAGAAGAGAATGAGATAGAGCCGTTCGGGGATGGAGGCCGTTCACCGATAAGAGAAGAAAGAAATATATGCTTTCGGCGATGGAGGCGTTTGGGGATAGAGAAAGAATAGAAGAGAAAAAAAAGAGAAGAGAAAAAAGAAAAGAAAAAAAAAAAGAGAGAAAGAGAAAGCCAGTCGGGAGTTTGGAGAGAAAAAGAATAATAAAAATAATATTTAAAGATGAAAATTGGTTATTTATCTTTAAATAAACACTTTAGCAATTTATTTAAAATTATAGATATGCATATACCAATGCAGGACATTTTAAAGGCATAATCTTCAAATTTTAGGATGAAGATAAAGATGAATACTCCATTGCTGATGCTCTCAGTGCACGGTTGTGTCCGCCTGGGCTTAAACAAAAAAAGACAGTTTCAAGGATTTGATGAAAAACTATCAAAACTCTCAAATCTTTTTATAATTTCTTTCTCAAATATTACTTAAATATAAAATATTTTTTAATTTTTAATTTTTAATTTTTTCTTCTAATCATTATTCAAATACAAAATTTTATATAATTTTTACAAACTTTAAAACAAAACATAAAAATAATACAACTTTTATCAACTTTAAAACAAAAATATTATTAAAAATTATATTCAATTAATTTTTAACTTTATAGTATGTTTATTTAAATTTTTGTCTCTCATTCTCCAAAATTTAAATAAAATACTTTCATTCAAACTATTGTGTTATTATTCACAAGAGTATAAAATACTGCAAATATTATACGAACGTCTCCTAATTGTCTATACCCTAATGAATTGAAAAAGAACGTGTATTCATATAGCAATTCATTGAACCTGATAGACTTGTCACTCGTGTGCTCGAGCAGACCAGGACATGGACTGCGCGAAGAGCAGCTGAAAACTGGATTTTTCATATTTTTAACTTATATACTTACGAAGAAGATAAAGTCCATTAAGTTATAAGCATATGACAAATATAATATTTTATGCAAAAGCACAAATTTAATATTAAATACTCATTCATCTTCTAATTTTTTTATTTAATTAAAATAAATAAAAACTACATGTTTTATTTTGTAATATTTTTACTATTCTTATTGAATATAATAATAAATCCACATTAAAAATTAATTTTATAATAATAAGAGTAATATTATATATAATTATTTTTATATATTATTTATACATTTTATTAATATGATCAGTTAATTAATTCTTTTAATTCATATTTAATCATATTATTAAAGTGTAAAAAATTGAGTAGACATCAAACTGTAGACCCCGCTGAGCCTTCAGCCATCTTGATGTGAGTGGCTATTAATATGCCAACCACTTCACAAAATGCAATACCACGTGGGAAGTTATGAAATTAAAAAGAGATGACAGGAATAAATCACAAATGCAATACTAAGGCCACTGCCGCTGGCCAGTTTTTATTTTAATTTTTTTTTCTTAATGATTGAGAAAATAATTATTAATAAAATTATATATATTTTTATTTTTTCTTAGTATTTAATAATATTATAAAAACATTTAAAACAAAAAAATTTTGAACTACTGGTGGTGGTAAACTCTGAGTCTGGACGGCTAGCTGTCATGATGCTGTCATAAAAAATCACGTGTCCAAGTACTAGACCTTACCTCCAAAAACGATCTAGGACTCTAGCCAAGCAACACCATAAAGTCACGGGTAAGTGTATCATAAAGTCACGGGTCCAAGCAGGAGTCCTTGACTCCTTGCCTTCAAAGCAACACCATACTGGCATAACTGCCAAAGAATCTTTAAATAATTGCAAGATGGATTTTGAAGGAAGGATTGAAAATAATTCTCTCTAGTTTCGTTTTATTAAGTCTAATTTTTTTAAATATTATTTAAACATAAATATTTTAAAATTAGTTATTATAATTTTTTTAAACTAATCATTATAATTTTATTAAATATTTAACCAAAAAATAAAATATAATTTATCTTTTTTAAATTTTAAAATAAAAATAATATTTTAATAATATTTTAACTTAATAATTTTAATCAATTTTTTTGCACATATTTTTTAAATTTTGAAAAAATACTTAACTCAAACAATCCTACTACTACAATTTACAAACTATTTTATTACTATTTATATAATTCTCATATCATCCTATCTTATTCCTCAAACATCAAAAGTTAAGATATTGATACGAGATAAGTTGAGTTTAGTTGTATATAATAGTATTTTGTAAATGATATTAAAATGGATTTAACTTTTTTAGGTTGACATTAGTTTAACTTTTTAAGTTGAAATGTATGAAGTAGGTTAAGATGATTAGTTTAAATTTTTTTTATAGAAAATTAAAAAAATAATAAATCTCATTGATAATTAATTTGAGATAAATTGAGACAAATTAAGTTATGTCCAACAACTAAACACGGCTAACTCTTTGATTGGTTCTTTTTATACGTAGAGTTGGGGTATTTTATTCAAGCACAATTATTTAGAGTTAGTCCAACACTATGATCGATTCGTCAAAAGCTTTGGCTAAGATGGCATGATACTTATACTTTGGTAAGAGAGGTTTTGCCTAGAGTGTTAAATCATGTTAACGAGTCGTGTTCGTATCGCGTCAAAGTATGTATATTATACTATACAGGTCAACCATAATCTGACTCGTTAGGCTTTTCGTATCAAAATCCCAAACCCTAACACGATCTATTAACATAACGGGTCGTATCGTATCAACCATTTTGATCCATTAGTAAATATTACGAAATAGGTTAATACGATACAATACAACGCATTTCCTTTTATTGTAGCAACAGATGAAAATTTAATAATTTCAAAGTAAAACTCGGCCAGCCAAGCATAGTACTGTAAATTAAGGGGATATTTAGAAATAATTTCTATCTCATTTTATTATATCTCATTTCTTTTCTAAACATAATTTAAATACAAAAACTTTCAAATTAATTATTACTACTTTTCTAAATTTTTTAAATAAAAACGTTCAACCTTTTCAAATCTCAAAATAAAAATTATATTAAAAATTTATATTTTAAAAATATTTTAATTTTATAATATTTTTTTATTCAACTATTTTCTCTCGTTTCTTAAGATTTAATAAATATTTAATTTAAATTATATCACTATTATTTATAGATTATTTTATTAATAAAATTATTATATTATCTCATTCTCCAAACATTCCACCAAACTCGACTAGCGAAGAATGGTACAGTAAATTAAATAATCCTGACTAAGCCTTAAAAGGCCAGTCATCAAACCACTTGAAGAGAGTGGCTATTAATATGCCAACCTCTTGATATTTGGAAAATGAGATGGAATAAAAAATATATGAATAATAATGAAATAATTTGTGAATAATAATAATAAAATTAGTTTGAATTTTGATGTTTATGAGGTTTTTTAAACTAAAAAAAAATTAAATAAAAATATTATATAATTATAATTTGTTATAATATAATTTTTTTAATATAATTTTTGTTCTGAGAATTGAAAACGTCTAATTATTTTTTGTGTTTTATTTAGAAATTTGAAAACGTTGTAATGATTAGTTAATAATTAAATGTAAAAGTTAAAAATTTCAAATTGAAAATATTTGAATTTGAGTATATTTGAAAAAAAATAAATTAGATGAGATGATATAAGATGTGATGGTATAAGATCAAAGCATCCCTTCTCCAAACAAGTCCTAAATTTTGCAAGAACAGATAAGAAGTTATGAAATGAAACATAGTTAATAGAAAGCAAATGAAAGCATAGTAGGGCTTCGTTTAATTATGAGATGAGATGAGATGAAAAATGTGTGAATAGTAATGGGATAGTTGTGAATGGTAATCCAATGATTTGAGTTAATATGTTTTTATGAGATTTTGAAAAATGATAGAGAAAAATAAAATAAAAATATTAAAAAATTATATCTTAAAATATTGTCAAAATTTAAATTTTTAATATAATTTTTTTATTTGAAAAAAGTTGAATTATTTTTTGTATTTTGTTTGAAAGTTTGAAAAAATTGTAACTATTATATAATGATTAAATAAGAAATTTAAAAATTTGAAATTGAAAAGTATTTATATTTAAATATGAGTTTTGCTAGATACAAACATAGTCGCGCACTAATCTGTGTACCAACACTGATTTATTTATACTTAAAATTTAAATTAACACTATTTTCAATAAAATCTACTTTTTGACCAATCACATCACATTGGTGCACATATTAGTGTATAATTGTGCTTGTAACTATACTTTTCCTTTAAATATTAAGATAAGATGAAATATTACGTAGAAATAAAGAAGCCTACAAATTGAAAGGTGAGGGATTTCTTGTATAATTAGATGAGATACGATAATTTTAAGATAAAAGTTAAAAATTAAATAAAATATTATTATTATTTTAAAATTTAAAAAGATAGAATTAAAATTTAAAAAATTAAATTATTTATTATATTTTATTTAAAAATTTATAATAATAAAATGAAATGATTTGATAATTGAATGCCAAGACCGTCGTCCAATATAAAATGTTGGAAAATACTAAGGCCACTACCGCTGGCCAGTTTTTATTTTAATTTTTTTTTCTTAATGATTGAGAAAATAATTATTAATAAAATTATATATATTTTTATTTTTTCTTAGTATTTAATAATATTATAAAAACATTTAAAACAAAAAAATTTTGAACTACTGGTGGTGGTAAACTCTGAGTCTGGACGGCTAGCTGTCATGATGCTGTCATAAAAAATCACGTGTCCAAGTACTAGACCTTACCTCCAAAAACGATCTAGGACTCTAGCCAAGCAACACCATAAAGTCACGGGTAAGTGTATCATAAAGTCACGGGTCCAAGCAGGAGTCCTTGACTCCTTGCCTTCAAAGCAACACCATACTGGCATAACTGCCAAAGGAATCTTTAAATAATTGCAAGATGGATTTTGAAGGAAGGATTGAAAATAATTCTCTCTAGTTTCGTTTTATTAAGTCTAATTTTTTTAAATATTATTTAAACATAAATATTTTAAAATTAGTTATTATAATTTTTTTAAACTAATCATTATAATTTTATTAAATATTTAACCAAAAAATAAAATATAATTTATCTTTTTTAAATTTTAAAATAAAAATAATATTTTAATAATATTTTAACTTAATAATTTTAATCAATTTTTTTGCACATATTTTTTAAATTTTGAAAAAATACTTAACTCAAACAATCCTACTACTACAATTTACAAACTATTTTATTACTATTTATATAATTCTCATATCATCCTATCTTATTCCTCAAACATCAAAAGTTAAGATATTGATACGAGATAAGTTGAGTTTAGTTGTATATAATAGTATTTTGTAAATGATATTAAAATGGATTTAACTTTTTTAGGTTGACATTAGTTTAACTTTTTAAGTTGAAATGTATGAAGTAGGTTAAGATGATTAGTTTAAATTTTTTTTATAGAAAATTAAAAAAATAATAAACCTCATTAATAATTAATTTGAGATAAATTGAGACAAATTAAGTTATGTCCAACAACTAAACACGGCTAACTCTTTGATTGGTTCTTTTTATACGTAGAGTTGGGGTATTTTATTCAAGCACAATTATTTAGAGTTAGTCCAACACTATGATCGATTCGTCAAAAGCTTTGGCTAAGATGGCATGATGCTTATACTTTTGTTAAGAGAGGTTTTGCCTAGAGTGTCAAATCATGTTAACGAGTCGTGTTTGTGTCGGGTCAAAGTATGTATATTATACTATACAGGTCAACCATAATCTGACTCGTTAGGCTTTTCGTGTCAAAATCTCAAACCCTAACACGATCCATTAACATAACGGATCGTATCGTGTCAACCATTTTGATCCATTAGTAAATATTACGAAATTGGTTAACACGACACAATACAACCCGTTTCAAACTGTTTATGTAAATGGATTGAATATGCTCGAAATTATTCCGTTTGACCTGATTAAATTTAGCAAAATTTTATATAAATATTAAAATCATACTATCAACAAAAATTATAAAACTAACTACAAGTCCAAAATTACAATCTAGATAATAAAAATATTGAAATTAAAATTCTAACAATTAAACTTTTAAGTATAAGGGTATAATTGTAACTTTAACTTTCTTAACGTGTCATTACGGATTATAACGTATCAAAACGGGTTGACCCATTAGCAACCAGTTAAGGAATCGTTTCTTAACGGAGTCAACCTGTTTTGACACGAACTATTTTTGATCAAATCCTAATCAGCTATTATCGTGTCGTATTCGTATTGAATTAATGGATTGTGTAACATATTGTTACCCCTAGTTTTGGCCTCCCCAAATTCTCTAATATTAAATTAATAAAAAAAAAAGAAAAAGAAAAAAGAAAGCTATGATCTATTCAAGCATCAATCCGAGGACTATAATAGAAACTTTGAGCAGGCCCGTTTAAGGCTTGCAAACCCAAACCACTTTCGTTGGGCAACTGGGCCTCCTATCTTGATTCATGTAGCAACCGATCACGAGTGTTAGTGTATATGGTTGGAGAAATACTTTTTGCAGTCGGCAGATGCAGTCGGCGTACAGTCGGTTGTAAAAAAGTGAATTAATACGGGACCTATATGAAAAAAAAAAATTATTTTTATAACTTTTTTTTATTCATGTAGGTCCCCCTGAATATAAAAAAAAATTTTATAATTTTTTTTTATTCATTCCGTACAGCCGACTGCACGCCGACTGTATTTGCCGACTGTATGTAGCAAAGCCCGCATCCTAAATATAGGCCACATTGTAAGTTGCACAATTATGTATAGAAAACAATTTTAACATGGTATTAGAGTCAATGTCTTCAGTTTTAACATCGATTATATATTCTATATGATTTAATTAAATATTCTACATGTTAAACTCATTCAACAAGAAATAATTTGACTCATACGCGAGTAAAAATATTAAAAATATAATGCAAATAATAAAACTTACCTCTCTTAATTAGCTTAAGTTTTTGTGACAAGTGGTTATTTTATAATAAGAACACGAGATTGCTTTGATAGTACCAACTTCCTCTCTTTTCATAATTTTCTTATATTTCTTCATAAATGATATTTGTAATTATAGAGTGTGCAAGTATCGTGCAACACTTGCACAACTTATACTTGTATGTAGCATTATTCTATTTGATTATACGAAAAAAGTGCCTCACATGGTTTTCAAAATGAGAAATGTCTATATATGCAAATAGCAGATTGTAGTTATACACAGGAGCTAAACTATGATTTCGTAGTTGGGAGGCAATTGACAAAGTGTGTGGTATGTGTGAGTATAAATAATATATGTTTTTTTGCACTTGACTATATAAAAAAAATAATCATACATTATAAAATTGTATACAAAAAATACATGTCTATAAATCATCTTATAAGATAATTTTTCTTAAGATTTTCATAGTTTGCTAGAAACTATTACAAAAAGAAAAGATAATGAAATATCAACTTAGGATTTCTCATTCAAATTAAGCTCAACGACGATCTTTCATAGAATAAAATTTATCTATTATCATCTCTGAAGTGAAATTCTTGACAATTTCTTTCTCAATATAAACTAGCAAATGCTCTGTAAGAAACTCATCTTCCATTCGAGTACGCAATCTAGATTTTATAAGTTTCGTGGCAGAAAATACTAGCTCAGTAGTAGCAGTAGAAATATAAAGAGTTAATACTAGATGAATTAACCTATCAATCAAATAATAAATATTTGACTTTTATGAAAGTACTAGTCCTCTACATAGGTCCGATAATGTAGACATATTTTGAAAATTAGATGCATCAGCACATCAAGCTCATAATGTTGTAGGCTGCAGCAGTAGATTTTTTTAAACTCATTTTCGAGATTTATTGGTAAGTTGAAGATTTGGGTATCAGTGAAGTGAAAAGTTAGAGTGAAGCTAAATAAGTATTGGGATTTGAGAGAATAATTTCAATAAAAATTTTGATAGTCTGAATATCGAGGGGACAATTTTTTTATTTTTTATAATATTGGGGTGGGGGGGGGGCAATTTTAATTTAATTATATATATAAAAAAATTATATATATTTATATACTATATGAAGTAATTGGAAAAATTTAGGGAGCTAACACTTTTTTTTTTAATAAGAGGTTAACACTTACGTGTACTTCCGCCCCTGGTTATTCATATGGTAGATAACTCTGTGCGACAAAAGCCAATTCTCTATTCGTATTGGGGGTAGATTAGAAATTTAGATAATCAATTTAAAACACATCTTTGTTAGCATATCCAAGAAGGAAGAATGCTAATATCAGTTAAATTCAAGATTTTTGAAAGAAATAAGAGAGTACATTTTCTACATCATCTTTGTTCTTCGAGTTTTATTTTTATTTTTATTTTAGTTGCAAAAGGCAATTAGATGTTTTCTGTATTGATTGAGTAATGATATACACACAATACATTTCACAACATATATTATAAAATAAAGATATTTTTATAAAATGATGTTAGTTTTATAAAGTAGTTTACAAAAATATCCCTCATTTTAAAATATTGTTATATAAAGTATTGTGAAAAATGATGTGCATTTATCATTTTTCTTATATATTAGAAACTTTTATACGGTTAGTTGACCGGCCCTTAAGTGTTTAATTTTAATATTTGAAAAGGTTTTTCAAATGTCGATTGCTTATTGCTTTATTAGATTTTTGTTTGATATTTGCGGTATCTAGACTGAAAATTGGATTGAATAATTAAATTGTTAATTAAGATTGAATCGGTTATTGCGTCTAAATTCCGATATTCGTTTCCTATTTATGAACCATTTCTAATTAATCTTCAAACTTAACTGATCATAAGTTGGAGCCCCGTGAAGGCTTTTTTTTTTTTTAAAGGAATAATGCTCTTTATTAAAACTCAAGAAAGAGTAGTAAATTGCATACAAGCTGGACTAAAAACCAGTTCAGAAGCATCCTCTTCCAACTCTAGAGATGCTTTTGCAAGATTGTGAGCAAACACATTACCATTTCTTTTAACAAACAGAACACTCCAACTTGACAACGATGATAGTCTCAGTTTAGTGTCACAAAGGATCATGCCCACCCTATCCCATATGTCCAATTGCTGCTCCAAGCCTTTGACAACTTGGCTTTAATCACCCTCCAAGAGTACCGATCTAAGTCCCATATCAGTAGCCAACTCTGCAGCATAAAAGGCTTCTTGAGCTTTAGCTAGTAAAGGATCAATTAAGCTTGCTTTTGAAATCTTTTTTGTGACAATCACCCTACCCTCATGATCACGAGCTACTAGACCAAAACATGCTCTGCCTTTAACCCCACTCAAGGCTACATCCCAATTAATCTTTATAGTGCCTGGTGGAGGAGGGATCAAATTAACTCTCTCATCTGATATCACACGAGTGGAAGCCTTAGGAGTCTGTTGAGCAGCTCTAAACTCTTCAAGGAACTTCTCAGCTTGCTTAGCTAAAACTGAGGGTTTTAAAACCATATCCCTCCAATAATCATTTTCTTTCTAAGGTTTCTCTTTCTTGAGCCTACTTTGTTTCGTCCCTGTTAATAATTTTCTTCAAGTCCTCGAAAAGCTTCAATACTTCACTTATGAAGCGTCAGCCACTTGCAACCTATCTTTTATAGATGGCTCCGTGAGCAGTCAGGGCTCTTAAAGGCCTCCTTCGCGGGTGGGGGATCCACTCTTTTGCATTTCTCCATGGTCTATATCTACACCTATCACAACTTTTATCATTCCGGATTGAGAATGGTAGTGGAAACTACCACGGTGAGATTTCGATAAATCTTAGTAAGTAAATAACCAACATACAAACAAATAATATTAGCATATAAAGGCAAACCATGAGATGAATGCATGGACATATACTTGGTCCAAAACTTAACTTATGCAATTTTGACTTTTAGAAACATATTATAAAGATCTTTTGACATTTCTATAATCGTTTTCACATCTTTTTGGTAGGAAATTCTTGATATTCTTGGAAGTTTGAACTACTCTATATCTCACGTGTATAGATAAGGTAATGCTCCAATGGATTTTTTGGCACGGATGCGTGCAAAAGGTAATAGTATGATATGGGATGATTTTTCACTCATTCCACATTTATTAAAAGGAATGTTAAAGACGGACAAGATGGGTCTTCTGTATGTTCGATTTGGATAAAGTTGTTTCATGCTTTTTTTTTTAATGCGCCTTATTTGTACCATGGTATTCATCTGCCACAAGTGAGGTTTTCTTAATAAAGTGTCAGAGGTGACGCCATTCTTTTGGCAAAAAATGAAAACAAAACAAAACAAACATATGATTAGATATCTCAAGATTCCCCTATGCATCGTGGGTTCTCTGTTAGTTACCGCATCACCTAATTGGCTAATTTGGCCAAGTTGACTATGTCAAAGTACTTTTTTATGTGACAATTTGCCATTTTCGCCTTCATCGCATATAACATATATGGCACATACTAGCTTTAGCTGCTATCCTGCTTCGGAACCCTTTAAAATGATCCATTCGAGATCCGTCAATTGTACTTCGTCAACCCAGGGGATACCACCCAATTTATGCACCCCAGAGTAGGCCGAGGAGTCCACCAAGACATTCCCCCATCCTAGCATCTAGGGTGGTGATACGACAAAACAATTTTTTTCCTTTGAAAATAGTACACAACCCGTAATGCATGTGACATGAACATGTAGCTCTTTTTCTTTTCATAGACCATACGAACATGTAGATGCAAAGGACTAAGTAATCATATGACAATATTGTGCGACACATTTGAAATTTCATATTACAGCTTGAAAATTTGAGAACATTCGTTTTACTTGATACAAAAATATAGGCAATATCATTCGATATATACCAAGGCACAAAACAATTTCAAAAACCCAATAACCATGCATGGCCGAGTTATTAAAAGCACGTAATCATGACAATTTTAATGTAAAATCGATTAAAAAGCATGATACACAAGGAAAATTTTGTCAATCTCTACGTCTAAGCATGGCCGAGTGATCATCAAGAGCACACAATCATGGCAATCATCATGTTGAAACTAATAACAAGGTATAGTATAGCAAGAACAAGGTATAGTATATCAAGAGGTTCCATCAACCAATACTAGTTCACATGTTAACAACAACAATGCAAAGTTTACACGCATATACGAACATTATCCGAGGGTAGGTTGAGAATCCACTCACAAAAATTCAAAGTAAGATAACATAAATAACATCACAAACACCATACCAATCCTATTTTCCTCTAGCCACGAATAAGGAAAAGAGTTAGGAGCCACCTCTTCAAGAAGGACAAATATGGTAAAAACCCTAAACTCTCATTACCCACACTTACACACTAACATGAGAGTAATGGGGGCAACTAGGGCTCAGTTTTGAGGAAAACCCCATCATCACATGAATGTTTGGCCTTACATTTAGAGGTTTCTTGGGGGAAACTAGGGTTTCCAAAGAAGGAAACTGAAACTAGGGTTGTAAGCTTTGAAGGAAGACAAGGCCCTCGACCACTACTAGATAGAACAAGTCATGATCTCTTGCTTGCTTTCAAGGAATCTTGGCCGTAGTGCACAGCACGAACACTACACCTATGCCATGCACACAATCACATGCCCAAGACCTAGCTATGGACGAGGGAAACATGACCACCATTAGACCAAGGGCCTCTAGGCTGAATGCTTGGATTGCCTCCATGGACAAGAAAGAGAAAGCCTTAGCACATCCACACACACGTTGGATTAGGGTTTATATTTTAATTATATCTAATTGATTAAACAAACGTTTTTACAACTTGCTTGAGAGAAAGTGAGAAACATGTTTGGGAAGTGAGAAAATGAAGAAAAACTAGCTTGGTCATATGAGAGGAGAAGAAGAAGAAATGCAAGGTATGAAAACCAAAATTGGCATCAAAAGACCTCTTAGCTGTCGGCCCCCATTCCCTTTTACATGCACCTTTGTTTTTTCTCACACAATTCCCTTATTGGGAACATAAGAACTCTATGCATGGGCGCCTTGGGGCATGCCCTTCATCATTTGCCTGAAACCTTTCATTTTCTCCATATTATCATTGTTGTCTTTGGAAAATCAAAGGACTCTACAAGCTTACATTACAAGTGGTGTGTTCATGCTCAAAAATCGAAACCCTAGAATCTCTTTGTTGTCCCTCCTATGCGTCTAGGATCAATGAAACTTCGAAAAATACAAGTCTTTCTACAAAAACCTTAAACAAATATCTAGGGTTGGGCATGTGCATGCTTGCTAGGTGGCAAGTGGTGTATGTGGGGTAGCCGCTCATCTCTCTTCCTCAATTCTCACAAAGATTTCTTCTAGAATCTTGGGGTTGCATGTGTGTGGCTTCCCTATGCAATCTTTCTCTTCCCTTATCATTACATTTTTCTAGAATATTCCCATCCTAGGTGCATGCATGACACTTGGCAAATGAGTGGTTTTCTTCTCTTGGGTAGGCATGAAGCCCTTTGGCTGAAACCCTAAGGGCTCTTGGGGATGTGGGCGTGAGACCATTGGCATCCCCATGCGTCTCTTACCTTTTTCCCATGCTTCTATTCCCCTTTCCCAAGTGTCTCTCCTAGAAACTCTCAGTGCGTGAAAAGTGGCATAAAGGTGGTTGTTTGTGGTGGCTGAGACTCCTAGGAACTAGGACCTCTTGTGTTCTAGGTGCCCCTCATGATTATATGCTTCTAGAAATTCCCATGCCCCTCCTTCATGTGTGACAAATGTCAAAAAGGGTGGTGGCTTTTCATGATTGGTGTGCACTTCTCTTAGCCGAAATCCTAAAAGGCCTTAGGATTTCGTGCCTCTGATTTATTGTAGTCCCAAGTAACTCTTCCTTTCTCAAATCATTGCACAATGTTTTTGAAAAATTGTCAAGATCTTATGGGAGACATGTGGGGGTCTTTTAGGTTACAGAAACCCTATCTCTCACTCCCTTTACTTCATTTCACTTCTAAGTTTATTGTGTCTAGTGGGTGGGATGTGCATGTGTGATGCATGGCAAGTGGTTGGTGAGAAGGGCGTGTGCCCTATTTGTACTAACCCTTCCACACTCCTCTCTTCTTTTGGCTTCTTTTAGAAGCCCTCCTACATGGTTACCAATTGGCAACGAGGTGCTTATCAAGAAAGCATTTTTCCTAAGTTTCAAATGATGGGATTCCAGGGGAAAAAGCAAAACAACCTCTTCTTCTTCCCAAGTTGGAGCCACATGCCCTAACCCTAGTTAGGTTTTGCCTATTTCTCAATTGCCCTTCCCTGGACCAAATACCATATAGCCCTTTGGGCCCCAAGTGGGCTTGGACACCAAGGCAAATAAGCCCAAGTGGTGTCTTCAGGACTCCAACTAGTTAAACATTGGGCTAGAGATTCTAATTAAACTAAAATTAAAATTAAAATTAAAAATATCGGGTCATCACTATAGAGGACTGGAACTTGGTAGAGATGAGCCATGTATAAATATTGACATCAACCCAATTCAACACCACATATCATTAGCAGTAGGATCCACCTGGGAAGTGGGAAGAACGAGTTCTATATTGTTTGCTTTATGACTATTTCTTCAGGAAATCTGCTTTTCTTGATTAGACATATTGTGTCTCTTCTTTCCATGTCTACAAAAAATCTACCCCATTAGATGAAAACAACAGACATAAAACTATTTGTATACTTTGGTTTATGCTAAAGTCCATAAAACTTGCCTTCTTCATGCCAAAAACACACACATGCACATCTACATTGAAATATTCTGTACAGAAAAATTCTTTGATTTTGAACACAGTTGTTGAGGGATTATTTTCTTTTTATTTTGGGCTTGAGAGAGGTTGGGGGGGGGGGGGGGGGGGAGGGGGGACTGAGAATCGGACCTTTGGAGGGGAGAGAGAGTGGGGGGAGAAAAGAGATCGGGGGAAGATGATGATTTTGTGAGGAAAAGCTTATGTGCAATTCTATTACCCATTTTGCTATAACTCCTACTTGTCCTGTGTTTATTGGTAGGTGTAAAAGAGATTCTGATCACCTCATCCAGTTCCTAGCGCCTTCCGTAATGTATATGTCCCAAGTTTTGAAAAATGAAAATTGAAAACCTGATCACTTCCTAAGTTAATAATTACTTTGCAGAAAAATAAAAAATAATGATAACCTTATTACCTCCCAAACTATTTCTAGATCCGTCTTGCTTACTTTTAATACCACAAAAGCCCGAACTCCAAATCCTAGGAAATTGGAAAACAGGTCATTTGAAAAACACTATTTTTCATTGATTTAAACATTTTTTCCTTTCATTTTTCTAGTAATACTACTGTGAAGCATGAAGCATGAAGCATGATTTTGAAGAAGCAATAGTCATAGTAAAGTAAGTTGTAGTAAATGTAATAGGAAAATATCGCGGCTGGGGGACCAACAAAACAATGCAAAACATCAGTACGTACGTACATTTCAAGGAATTGGAACCAACCTATAGTACATGCAGTTTTTTCATCTTTTGAAGCTCAACAAATTTTAAATGTTCCTCTTTTCCTACAGAATTGTGAAGATCAAAGCACTCGGAGAGATACTAAACATAGTTTCTATTTACTGAGGTCTGGCTACCATTTATTACTAAGTTTATCATTTACAGGTGGTTGTGATGTTGAAACAGCAGATTCCCTAAGACAGTAGACTTTCTGGAAAAAATTTTGAAAGTTACAACTACCTAATAAGGTTAAGAATTTTGCACAAAGGGCATGTCAAGATAACTTGCCTACAAAGGTGAATTTATTGAATAGGTATTATTTCTTCTAATATGTGTGCCCATTGTAAGTTGGATGTGGAAACTAGTAGTCATTCTCTATTTCAATGTTCATCTACTCGTTTGGTTTGGCTTACCTAATTTCCTAACGTAATGGACATGTTGGATACTATTTGTAATTTTCAAAATTTGGTATGGGAATTGATGTTGGCTGATTTTAGTGTTCCACTTTTACTCACTATTGTTTGGGGTATGTGGAAATATAGAAACCCTTATTTATTTCAACAAGAAGATTGTAGGGGTATGGACATGATAGAAAACTCACTTGCCTACGTTGAGATCAGCTATGTAACTGTAAAGTCTCATCATTTGCCACCAAGTAAGGACCATGTACTTTTATGGATTCTACCACCACAAGGTAAGGTTAAACTTAACTTTGATGGTCCGTTATTTCAATCTTCTGGTCATGTTGGAATTGGGGTGACTATCCACAATGATAAAGGAGAGGTTTTATTTGCAATGTGTTGTAAGGATGTTGAAGTGTTTGATGTTGATGAGATAGAAGCTATGGCTCCATTTTGGGGTTTGTAGATGGTTTTGAATGTGGGTTTTTCTAATTTAATATTGGAAGGGGATTCCTTGGTGGTTATTGATTCGATTAGAGCAAGAGGCAATATAAGTCAGAATTCTTTGCTGAGGCAAATTCAGCTTTTCCTTCCTTAGGTTCGTGTCTTATGAAGTGACCAATGTTGGACAACAAGATAATGAGGCAGCTCATATGTTGGCTCAACACTCACGACTTATTGACAATATTGTACAATTGCATCAATGTCTACATTTTCTCATTTCTCGAATCTTGTTAGATGCTAAAATGTAATGTTTTATCAATATAAATGAATACCTTTTATTGTGGATGAAGCATTTGATATTATAAAAAAAAAAAATGTGACCGAAAAACAATGTACCACAATAGTTCTTCAAGAAATTTAACAAAAGCAAATTCTCATGCAGATGCATCGATCTGCAGCTACCCTTTTCTAAGGCCCTATTTATATATATATATATATATATATATATATATGGAAAGTGCTTAAGCCATCAACACATTCTTCAGATAAATTCTACCGATTCGACCTTTTTTTATTTATTTAATAGTTAAGGAAGTGTTTTTCAATAAGTTTGTGATTATTTATTTTAATTTTAATTATAATTGAAATATTTATTCATTATAATTAAAATACATATTAATTTTTTAACGTTCATATTATTTTTATATAGTTCTCAAAATACGCAATCATATCTATAAATTTATGATACATGCGACATCAATGCATTCTCATCTCTCGCTACTTAAAAAAGAAGGCCTCATACATTTCATTTTAAATTATTGTTCAAAAAGCTTCTTCCACAGAGTTCAAAGAATCCAAATTCCCAAAAAAAAAAAAAAAAAGAGGCTTCAGCAAATGTGTTTTTTTATTTTATATACTTTGCACGTTTATGAAGATCTAAGGAGGAAGAATTTTTAAAACCAAAAAATTATTTGACCAACAATTTGGGGTGGCCAAATTTGGCCAATGAAAAAGGGGATGGCTAAAGCTGTGTTTGGTTAACCAACCGAATTCAATTCATCTTATCTAATCATTACAACTTTTCTAACTTCCAACACTAAATATAATAAATAATTCAATTTTTTCAAATTCTAATAAAATTTTTTCAAATTCTAAAATAATAATAATATTAAAAAATAATATTTTAAACTTTCATCTCAACTCAATCCACTATCCAAATCGGCCCAGTTTACTATACAAGTACCAAGTCTGATGTAAATGTGTTTTGTGAAAGTTAGTTAAATTTTGACCAAATATGACTATGCTTAACTCACTACATATGCTCTTACATATGACCGAGGAAAAACAAAAACATAACATGTGGCAAACTTGATATTTTTTGTTTCGATTTTAGTGAGAATTGATAATTAGTCCTTAATAATTTTGTATTCCATAAATTCACTATTATTGCTTTTATATGCAGAAATAGATTGGCCAAACCATAATGATTTGTAGGTAATTTACATTTGAGTTTAGAGAATTATGTTATAGTTAAAAGTGTAAAAAAAAATCTATTATTTTTTAAAGAGATTTACTTTTTTATAAAAGGCTTATACATTTATACAAAATGCCTATTTAAAAGTTGTACTTACCATTACTCATTAGAAGCACGTAAAGAGAAGAAAAGGTGGGAACAATGAGCATGAGTTTTAGAAATTTATAAAACCCGGATACGTGTAACACATGAGGGTAGGTCGATTTCAACCATTAGTTATTGATGATCAGTTGCCTTGTGGTTGTAACACGTGGAGTGGAACCCATTAAATTGGGAAGAACCCTAATTAATTATGCAGTCGCTTGTTGCTCTAACACGTTGAAACCAAGATTGCATTTATAGATAAGATTGATCGAAAATAAGAGTAATATTTAATAATAATGAGTTTCAATTAAAAGCAATATTATTATGGCTGTATTACCAATGTACTCCAAAACATGACAAATCTTAGTAGTTTGATATCTCTATTCGTTAGAAAACATTACCCCATTTTACTAATTTGAAAAGTAATTAATGTTGATATGATTTTATATTTTTTATTTACTAAATCAGGAAAAAAAAACTATGATGGTTTCGTATTTTGAACTTAAATATCTGCTTTCAATTCAGTCATCCCCAACCAAAAAAAAAAAAAAACGTTTCTTCTACTAACACTAGTTACACTACATACTTACAATATATACGATCATTAACACCCTAAAAATCTATTTATTCTTACAGTCATATTGATCCGTACGTAACAATGATCCAATACTTAAGAATCTATGGCATTTTTAATTTATAAGTTGGTTGAAACACACACTAAAAATCTCATCAATTTTGGTTGAAACATACAGAAAAGGCTCGTGTTGAACTCTAATGAGAGTATGGGAGAAGCATGACAAGAAGAGCACATAATTAAATTATGGAATGTGACTACCTGTATCTTCCTTATTTAGAGCACTAGTATTAATTGTTTAGGCAAAGTTTGGCTAAAATGTCACCTTTTGGCTTTTGGCTAATCACTTAATATTTAAATTCTACATTGATTAACTATCTTACTCTCTATAATAATAAAATACTATTCTTTTAAAAAAATATTATCTACTTTTTTATGCATTTTTTATTTATTTTTAAAATACTTTTTTATTTTCATTTTCATAATATCCAACAATCTATACATCATCATATATAAAAATCATCTATCAACCTAAATTAACTTCATTTTCTATGGGAGGTATATGCTTCCAAAAAAAAAAAAAAATTAAGACTCAATATAAACTCCGAAGAGTACTTGTGATCAAGCCAATACATAAAACTTAGTGTAAGAAATTAATAAAAGGCAAACATGCTCTCTGAATCACTATCAATAATCCATTGCTCTCTGGAAAGATCCAGCGAAGTGACATAATCACTAGTAGCACCACTTCAATCTCCCAGTTTGGCTAAGGGGTATGAAATTTGCTGCTTGATTAATCTCTCTGAATATATTTGCCAAAAGCATAATCATAGACACAGATATCAGCACTATTTACTATCAAAACTCTATATCAACCCAATGAACGTCTCCATTTCCAATTGTATAGAGAAGTTCTGCAAAGAGTAGATAACATTAGTGACAACATCTGCATAATTTAAAGTTGAGTAGAAGTAAAGGAGAGCTGAAGGAGCATCATTCATCATATCACGTTAAAAAAAATATAAAATGGTTGCCTTTTCACAGTATCTGTGCAGCTATACTCTCCTCTATGTCCACTGGTTGACATTGCAGAGGTGTTTTTATGGCTTACGGCTGTACGTACCATTTTATGGTATTCCAGCCATTAAAGGTTATCTTATGGTTTTCCATTTTTGAAGTAGGATTTTCTTATGTTTGGCTAGGGTAATTGCTGAATTAGTCACTAATATATCAACTGAAATGGATTGGTGCTGTGATTGCAGGATGGTTCAGATGAAATTCTAAGTTTGGAAGATGTTGATTCTCGCGGTTTTGTGGACATCAGTACAACAACAGCAATTCTCTTTGAAATTCCAAGCTTGGAAGGTGTTGGTTCTAGTGATTTGCACATCAATACAACAGCAATAATGCCACCAATGGTAACTCAAGTTCACCTAGAAACAAAAGAAGACAAATATAGGACCGTTCAGAAATTTCTCTACAATCAAACAATAACAGAGTAATAAACAGATCAAGAAATTTGAAGTGCAAACCTAACCAAGTATTTTCATTTCTTTTCATTCTTTGCTTTTATTCCTCACAGTTTTTCTGGGCAAGTTTATTCCTAATCATAGAAATATACTGTGACCTTTTTGTAATTTTTTTTCTCAACAGGGGATTAAGCCACGACCTCACCCTTTGCTCGTTGGTCAAAGGACCATTGGCATTAGAATTATAGGGCCTATCCCGAAGTTTCTCCATTTTTCCCCCAAAGATTATATCTGTGTAAAAGACATCATTACTCACCGCAAAACTTTTTTATGTAAGTTCAAAAAGGTATTGTACACATTCGAAACTTAAAAGGCTTCCTTGATTGGATGATCCATAAGATTATTGCTATTAGGTGCCAAGAGAGAAAACTTAAAACCAGCAAGCATGAACCCAAATAGGAAGAGCACATTGGCCATTCACACCAAATGCTTCGAGAGGAAGAAATAAGGGAATCGAAGAGAAGCTACAGAAAGATGCTAAAGAGAGTATCAGAGATTGCTTAAGAAACTAGATTAACGAAAGATGAAGGTGGAAATGCTCTTATATAAATAAAGCGAGAGGCTTCGGAGGCCCTAAAGCTGGAGGGGGGAAGGGTCGTTCTGGATTCTTCTACAGCTCTCTTGAGGGAAAGGAAATCGAGGGCTTCACTGCAATCACTGGAAAGAAACCGAGACAAAGGAATCAAAAGGGAAACCGAAGGAAACAGAGGGAAATGTTAGGAAAATCAAACCAAATGAAACAGAGGAACCAAAGTTTGTGCGTGGAGAAGACAACGGGAACTGAAGGAAACAAAGAGAAAAGGAAAGGAGGGGCATGTGTGGGAAAGTGAAGGAAACCGAGGGAAAGTAGAGGAAATTGGTGGGAAAGAGAAGGAAACCAGGAAGAGAGAGGAGACTCGTTGGACGGAGGAAATAACATAATGCTACTATACCGCCGGGCGGTACCGCTCAATATATCCAGTAAATTTTTTTATAACTTATTGATTTTAAATGTGTAGGTATATTTTTTTCACTTTTTAAAAATATTTAAATATATTAAAAATTTAAAAAAAAAAATTAAAAATTTTATTTGGATTATGTTATTTGGATTGAGTTACCATGCCACCCAGCGCTTACCGCTGGGTGTGCTTGTAGTAAAGGAGTGGATGACCTTGCTACAATATCTAGCCAAATATGACTCAAGTCTCAAGATTGAGTTACTGTAGGTCAAAGTTATCCTTATGTTGATTCGCTTAATCCAATGCAGGGAAATTTAAAGTCCGATTAGCTAAATTTTAGCTAACGCTAGGGCTCTTATAACATTATTAATAGATTATGTATATATAAATGATACTTTTAGTAAATATAAGATAAATTTAAATTTAACTATTCTATTTATATAAATCTCTATATTGGAATAGCTATTTTTTTATTATATAACAATAAAATAATATAAAATAAATTTAACTTTAAGTATTCACATCAAATCTTCACATTCGATTATCTATTTATTTATTATATAGTAATGATTAATTAATAATTTAAAAAATATTTAATTTTTTAATTATTAATTTATTTTACTATTCTACTTATTTATATGTTAATTAGTAATCATATTCTAATTAAAGTATGAGTTTAAAAATTATATTATTTCAATTGTCATTTAATGCTAATAACCACAAATATCTAATTAAATCCATCTGTTCCATATAAATGTCTTAATTACAAATGGACAGCTTTATCATGCTCTAATTTCATACACCTCCCCTTATTTCTTTCCCTTTTACGACCATTGCAGATAAAACAAGACAAAGGATATACATGGAGGACATTGACAGAAATGCAACTCCGCTAAAATATTTGTGTATTTTTTACAACTTCAAGTGGCTGTTAGGTAAACATGTTTTGAATTACAAGTTACAACCCTCCTACGCAAACTTTCTTTGACATCTCTCCTTGCCTCTTATGATATACAAATTGAGTTTGTCCCTCATCAAATAAATCAAAATTGGGAAGAAGAAAAAAAAATGCAAAAAACAGAGGGATATAGGGTTTCTACAAAGTGCTGGGATCGTTCCCTCTGAAGTAATCACCCAGGACCAGCAAGTTTAAGACATAATATTGTTGAAAGAATAACGACCCACGATTCAACAAATCCAACAACAGCCTAAACTTTCTGTATAACTTTGTCTATTGCCATTCCCTGAGATCCTTTGATCTGAATACTGCCTCTCCAACAACAAAATGCCAGATGAAGAACACAGGTAGATCCTTCTACACCGCACATGACACTAAAACTGCAGAGAGAAACAAGAAAGATAAGCATCCATAAAAGGAAGCACCATCTTAAATACATCCTACATGAACAAATGGACAGCTTTATCATTTTAATCAGATGGCCAATGGACAAAATATTTTGGACAAATCATCCACATTAGAGTAGACATAATAATGGACAGCTTCATCCACAATATTGTCCTTGCAGCAGCCTTATTATATTCCAACAACCCAATTTTCAAACTACATTACTATGTCAATAAATTATAATAAGATAGGTTGCCAAACTATGCAACCATAAAAGCAGATGACAGGGGAAGCCACAAGAACTCCAACCATAAAAGCAGATGATAGAACTCTCATCCACCATCAAAGGCAAGAAGTTACTGTAATTTCAGGGAAAAAAAAGACACAGGCTCCTTAACATCCAAAGCAGGGATTACATATTTACTTATATATATGGAAAAAGAACAAAGCAGTGATTTCATATCTACTTAAAATCCAAAGATGCTTTAGTGAGCACACAAATTACAGCTGCAACTTGTAGTGTTATTGCCACCTTGTACCATTTGTGCAGATGCGTAGCTATATTATGTTCTAATTATCCAAATCAATTTTAATATGGGACTTTCACAATGAAAAATATGGTGTGTTTCTTTCAGATGCTAAGCAAAAGATTCAACAATTTGCTTCTCAGGCCATTGCATCTTGGGTATCATCCACCATACAATCAGTAATATTCAGTGTTGTATGACTCTGAGTTATTCATTGGAGAAGTAAAACAGGAATGCACTTGTGAAAGACTTTGAGAAGTGGAAGAAACGTGTACATGCTCATTGAGTCATTATATTGCCCCATTCCGGAACCTTACTGTACGGCAAACAACAGCTTAGAAGTTTTGCTCGACTTCTTTTTGTTTAATATTCCTATCTAAATTCATTAATGGTTTGTATGAAAAGTATGTGAATTGCAATATCAGAAACATCAGATGATATCTTGCCTCACTTCGATCCTACTCTCATCCCCAAATCTAACCCCATATCCTATAAAAAAGATTTTTTCTAAAAAGCTCAAAATCTAACCCCAACCGAGAACCCTATCGTAATTTGAGGTACGCAGCCCTCTCGTAATTTGAGGTATTTTTCACTATTTTCCAAACTTTTTATTTGTGTTTATCAGTGAGGAGGATCAAAGATGGTTCGTGGAGGCAGAGTGAAAATCTCTTAGAAGTCAGATACGAAAAGAAATGTTGATGGAAAAACTAAGATAAAGGAACATACCTCAGTTTTCTGAACGATTTGGTGGAGATCGATTTACAGAGTTGCTGCTGAGTGCCGTCTGAGAGAGAGAGAGAGAGAGAGAGAGAGAGAGAGGCTAGGTTTTGTTTTCCTTAGTGGGAGGAAGATGAAATACCATCAAAGACAGGGGAGTTTTGCTACATACAAGCACAATTGTGCACTAATCTGTGTACCAATACTGATTTATTCATACTTAACATTTAAATTAACACAGTTTTCAATAAAATCTACTTTTTGACCAATCACATCACATTGGTGCACAGATTAGTGCACAATTGTGCTTGCAACTATACTTTTCCAAGACAGGGAGAGGAAGGGACCATGCGGGTGGTGCAGTGGCTTCCCTGGTGCAGACCAAGCACCTTCACGAGGCGGAATGACGAAATGAAGAAGTGAAAATGGAAAAAAGAATTCGAGAGAAAGAAACGGATGACAGTTGCGTTGAGAAAATATCAAGAGAGAGGGAGAGTTACATACAAATAATAAAATAAGGATTTGCTCATTATACAGTAGCAACTAAATTTGATTTTATCTTTACAAATATCGTAGCTAAAAGCTAGAAAATTTGATATCGGCTAATCCGTCGCAAGTGGCTTTTGTCTCTAATGGGTAAAAAGGAGCTTTAGTTTTGGATATGGATAATCCGATAAGAATGCTCTTATATTGTTATAGTCTTCAAGATTTGGATCTACACATAACATCTTGGTTTTCCTAGTTATGTAAGCCCTCAAAGGTTCTTTAAGCATCAATCATCATACGTTCTACAAATATATGCATATGTGCTTGTGTGTAATACTCATAGCAATATATATGGATTCAAATAGTGCTGTATTTCACACATGGGATGGGGGTTAGTTAAAAGGTGCTTTATCTTGGCTGAATCCCCCTCTCTATGCGTAATGCACTTTACCTTTAAGTTGAAGGCATTCAGTGAAGATAAAGTTTGAAACATGACTACTAGTTTGAATAAGTTAATAAAAAGAACATTGAGTATTTACTGAATAATCAGAAAATAGTTGATCAATTGCTTATTGTCTATCATCTTTAAACATTCTGTGAAATCATCACTTGTCCCAAAAGTTTAAGCTAATAGGAAGAGGTAGATTTTATTATTTATTTAATATTTTAACACTCCCCCTTACATGTGAGCCAGACTCCCCCTCAATAAATGGCACAATACGTGGAATATTTAATTAAATGGGATAGAGTGTAGAGTCAAGATTCGAATTCAGGACCTCTGCTCTAATACCATCTAGAATGAGAGAGTAATTTGTAGAAATGATTCTCTTTAAAAATTGTAACATAGGTACAAGGCAGTATATAAAGATTACAGCAGAAGAAAAAAAGGAAAGAATAAAATAGGAAAGAATAAATTACGTTCTAACTTCTAAGGAAATTAACTCTCCTAGAATATTCACACATTTATAGTCAATATCTCCTAGAATATTGTAGAGTTGACTAGACAGATTTTGGAAACTTTCCAACACATTCATTCATCAATAATAAACAATATTATCTCCAAATGACGTGGATAGGTCCAATCCAATATGCAAAATTCAAGAAGTTAGCAAAGGAAAACTAATGCAGATTGAATAGTAGCACATACCTTCTCATTTCTCAACCCAAGATTCAATCCATTTGTCAAGTATGAGCGAGTCAATTAATCTGCATCTATGCTTGATCAAAGGCACTTGGTTCACTTGATCGGATTGATGACCATGTTTGGGTTGAACTATCCTCCATATCTACTTGTTTATATAATGATAATGATGATGCTGATGATGATGATAAGAAAGGCTTGGAAGGCATTTGTAAGCAGTCAACTTCTCCTTCAAGCATTTCTACCACTTTATTCATAGAAGGACGATTATTAGGATTCATCTGTATACACCATAATGCAACTATGATCATTGTTTTGCCTATTTTTTTGTCCTCTTCCGTGGTACCTTCCAGTTCTACATCCTTTCCATTGCAGAACTGATCATAAGCCCAAGTAGGGAAGTAAGTTTGACTTGAATGCTCAGCAAAAGTATTCAAGTTCTTTCTTCTACTAGCCATTTCCATCAATAACATTCCAAAACTATAAACATCAGCTTTGTATGAAATGCCTCCAATGTTTTTGTAGTACAACTCGGGAGCCATGTATCCTAATGTCCCTCTTGCAGAAGTCAAAGAAACAATGTTGTCATCTGCTGGATACAATTTTGCAAGGCCAAAATCAGAAACTTTGGGAGTGAAATCCTCATCTAAAAGAATGTTGTGAGGCTTGATATCAAAATGCAAGATCTGCATATCACAACCTCGATGTAAATATTCAATCCCGCGAGCCACTCCTAGAGCAACATCACGTATTTTCTCATAGCTCAGGAGGATACTTCCTTCTTGTGAAAAAATATATTTATTGAGAGACCCATTAGACATGAACTCATATACAAGAGCCCGCTTTGATCTTTCAACACAAAAACCAATGAGTTTCACTACATTAACATGGTGAATCCTTCCAATTGTTGCAACCTCGTTGATAAAATCCTGTCCATTAGCATTGGATTTACTTAACATCTTTACAGCTACAAGTTGGCCACTTCGAAGTGTTCCTTTAAATACAGTACCAAAGCCTCCTTCACCTAATTCTTCCTTGAAACTTTTGGTCATCTTACAAATTTCTGAATAAGAGTACCGTATTGGCATAAGGTTATTTTGACTTTGTAGAAATTCTTCAACCGTGTCATACATTGATAAATGTCTCCTATGCCATTTATAAATCAAGAATGCAATCACGAATGGAGTCCAGAACATACTTTTTGCTGCAAGGTACAGTCCTGTGGAGGAACACCAAAACAAGATTATAAGAGAAACAAAAAGGGTACCTCACTAGTGCAAAAGAATGACACTTTTTTATTATATAGTTACAGTTCAATTCATTTCCTTCCAAGGTCATACTAATAAAGCACAGAATTTTTATACTTTGAAGTAATTTTATCAATATTTTCATAGTGTCTGCTACTCTAAAAAAGATTAAAAGAGAGAATAGAATCTTACCAGTATCGATGCTCGTTATCAACAATAATCTGATCAAAGAAACTGTCATAAATATTAAAAAAAAAAAACAAATTAAACAGGAAAGCGATACAAATATTTTGAGAAGTTTAAAATCTAATAAAATTGCTAAAAAAGAACTCCTCCTTTGGATCCCGCTTGAGAAAAAAAACTGGCATATAAACGTAGACTTTATAAGTCTAGGCTAAGCTGGATTCTATGCCTTCTCAACGTACATGAGCTAACTTGTAATGAACAGGGGAGGAGATCAGTTGGGTTATTAAGGATTGCAAACAAACGTTCAATTAGGTTATGATTGAACTAATGTAAAACAAACCTTTAAGTTTGAGAGCATCCCAAGCACGCGGATTTTTCTACTTGTCATTTTGCATTTCTATAACTCACCAACTATTTGAGATAGAAACCTCACCTCTATATCCAGAATTTGGTAGTATCTGATCATCGACTCTTTGTCCTGTTTTGGTAAAGAAAAGAATATCATAGTTTAAAATTAGATACTTAACAATGCATGGTATGTAGTTTTCATGCAAGTATTGTTAGCATTTTTGCATAAACATTTAAACTATCTCATGTTAATTGTCTGCCCTATGAATGATTTGATAAAGTAAAATAAATAATGAATAAAACCAAGGGGAGATAGATTCTTACTGATCAAGTTGGGTGTTAGTCTGTTGATAATAGCTACAATACGAAAACAAAAAAGTTAGTAATCAATCTAAAAGGTGAATCAAAATAATTGAGTGTATATTAGCATAAAAAAATTGCATAAACAACTTTGTGCTGGGGTTATCCTCAACCAGAAACAATTCTGCAAGCCTCTAGACGTAACACATATGCTTGGGGTTGAATAATTTGTCCATTCAAAAGGTTTCAGTTAGGATATATATGATAGGTCTACAAAACACAAGGTTGGGTCATAATAGAATTAAGGTGCAGACTTTCATAGAATACCAATAGCCTTTGTTACCACGGGGAAAAAATGGGAGCAATCTCATAAGAAATTTCATGTTTTTTTTTTTTTCCTTTCATGCATTTTACACATTGTTTCTGAGACGCAAACAAAAAGCCTAAAAGTTAGAGATTGGACCAATGCTCAAGCAAAAAGTTGTTATTCATCTACTTGTATGTAATTAGTGGCCAAAGTTCATTCAATTTTATTTCATTGTCCCATTCTATCATATATGAATCAGACAACTTTTTGAGAGAGTCAAAGACCTTACTTGTTAGTGCGCCAAGGATTCCTGTATCCACCAAAACAAACAAACAATAAAAATAATGTCAGCATTGGAACCTTAGAATTAAAAATCAACAACTCATTGCCATATGCTAAACTGCTGTGAATATCTTACTACATTGTTGTGTGAGGCATAGACGAATTTATAGCGAGTGGAAAGCCCAAGAATTCAGAAATGAAAGAAATAAAACAATGGCGAACACGTTAGATGTTTGATTAGAAACTGCAAGTGTCACGTAATTTTAATTACTCACCATTTTGAGAGTGGCACTGAACAACGCCTGAGTCACTGAGGGAACAACGTTCACCATTGTTGCAGCCACAGTTTTGTGCGAATGACAACTCAAAACCATATTCCACCAATTCATTGTGGAAGTCCGTACAGGAAATTTTTCTTGGGACGGCCTGATATGAAAGTGGCGACGATGACAGAGTCATTATCTGCTCTACTTGGCACAAGTTCTCCACATACTCTGCTTTGATCGCGTCAAGAAATAGAACATATCTATACCTCTTGGAATGGGACAAAGAAGAGTTGGAAGAGTAGGATCCGTTATCAGAACAAGTAGAAACGTCCAAATAGTCAGTAGAATTCACTGGCTTTTCACACTTCAAGAAAACCACATTGGCTGACAAAAGCCTGACTTCATCGTAGCCTAAATAGTGTGGAACACTTGGGACATATGGAACCTTTAAACTGAAATTTGTCAGACTTAAAAAATAACGAGGGATGAAGGAGTAGTCATCTTCAAGATTAATGCCAGGGTCAACAACTCGGATTGTGAGGTTGTTGTAATCGATTGCCTTGACGTAGTATATTCCAGAAAATAAGTACAGCAACGTTTGGTTGTTCTCGCATGACAGGCTATACCTTGAGTCGCCACAATTTGGTGGATCGCCTTGTAATCGAAACGGATGGCTTATGTTGTGGATATTGCCGCAGGAAGAAGGAACACAGACCTGACTTGTATCCTTGGCAGTGCAAGTTTGATGGAGTAGGAGCACAAAAACAATCAGAGCTGCAAGTCCTGCAGGAAAGGGCATTCCTCCAGCCATTGAAAGAGAGAATCAAATAGACGAGAGTACTATGAGCGAATTGGATACAGATTACACAGCTGTAGACAAAGATGAGAGAATGTATATATATTAGGGAGAAGCACCTGCGTCATCTGATGAAAATTTATTTGACGTTTCCACGCACAGAGGTGGAGACACATTGTTAGGTGAGTTTTGACTCTGAACAATTCCGTAATATACTGAAACAAGTTCGAAAATTCAGCAACTAGTTTCGATCAGCTACGCATTTGACAAGTCGACCATTCACAGTTTCCCACATTCGGAAATTCAGCAACTTTGTTTGTTCTGCAATCACATCTTTTTTTTTTATTATTGTAACTTACACATTTGACAATTCAGCAACTTATATAGAGACAAGTCGTAGCCGTGTTTGGACTAAGAACTAGCTTGGTTGAATTCTACTCTGTCTGTCCTTTGAAATAGAAAACTTCGTTTACCCCGCAGAATTACGCCTACCTGTACTCCATCCGTCAACCCCAGTGAGATAATGTGATTTTTTCCTCTTAAAAAGAGGCTGCGGAAAGCTTCAAGAAAACACACAGAAATATTTGGCTTAGAAATGGCAAGCTCCTGCGTCTTCTTCCTCTTCTTCTTCTTCTTTTTCCTTGCTTCCATCGTAGATGTCGGACAATGCCAAAATGGGTGTCCTGAATTACGGTGTGGAGGACAAGGCCCAGCCGTCCGATTTCCTTTCCGGCTTAAAGACCGCCACCCAAACCACTGTGGCTTTCCTGGGTTTCTTCTATCCTGCACTGGTGCCAACGAAACGGTACTCGAGCTGCCCATTTCTGTAAAGCTCTTCGTCAAAAAGATCGACTACAAATCTCGGGTAGTTAAAGTACAGGACCCAAATCATTGCTTTCCGAGGCAACTTCAGGGACTCGATTTATCTTCCTCGGATTTCCAATTCCAAGAAAGAAATCTTCTGTCTTTTGCCTTATTTAATTGTTCCCAAGCAAAAACAGAAGATGAGCGTCGGATCTCCTGTCTTAGTTGCACTAGCCACCAAGTTTATGCCGTGCTTAATGGTGAACTCATTACCGACTTGATCGAGTCATCATCTTGTACAAAGATTTATAGTCTTCCATCAATTCCATCTGATTTATTATTCGGTGATGATGATATTCGTCACTTTAAGTGGTCTATACCAGACTGCCGATACTGTGACGTGGAAGGCAAGAATTGCAAAATGAAGAATACGGGCACGAGCACTCGATCAGAGATTGTGTGCGTCCCCAAAAACCCTAAAGGTATCTTCTTACATACGAGTTGAATCAAAAATTCAAACTCTGCACAGCTTTCAAACTTTTATAAATCAAAAATAGATGGAATGCGAAAAACTGTGTTCACAAGATGTAACTTTTCCAACAAAAAGAACAGAAATTTCAGGGCAAATAATTCTTTTTTGTTTTCTCACAAGTATAACGAGAAGCTTACTATGTTAAAATCTTTTGCAGGTGCATTGACGAAAAAAGTGATTACTGGTAAGTTGTTTGTTGCCCATTTGACATTTTCATTTTCTGAGATAAAATGGAAGTTCTTGACCCACGATTGTTTAAAGTGCAGGTGTCATCTTAGGTTCATTTCTGTTAGCATTAGCTGTCTTTGCTCTCTACCGTTTCTATAGTTATGATAAAATAGAGAAAGAATATCGAGTGAAGATCGAAATGTTTTTGGAGGACTACAGAAATTTCAAGCCCACAAGATACTCATATGCTGATATTAAAAGGATTACAAATCAACTTACTGAAAAATTGGGTGAAGGAGCCTACGGAACAGTCTTCAAAGGAAAGCTTTCTGATGAAATCCAAGTTGCGGTAAAGATCTTGAACGCTTCCAAAGGAAATGGAGAAGAATTCATAAACGAAGTGAGAACAATCGGTACGATTCACCATGTTAATGTGATTCGTTTGATTGGATTTTGCGCCGATGGATTTAGAAGAGCTCTAGTTTACGAGTTCTTACCGAATGGCTCGTTAGAGAAGTTCATATCTTCCGCGGATGCCAAAAACAATTTCCTTGGTTGGGCAAAGTTGCAAAATATTGCTCTTGGCATAGCGAGAGGTATTGAATATCTGCACCAAGGGTGTGACCAACGAATCCTCCATTTTGATATCAAACCCAGTAACGTTTTGTTAGATCAAAACTTCAATCCAAAAATCTCTGATTTTGGTCTCGCAAAAATATGTTCTAAGGATCAAAGTATGGTGTCTATGACCAATGCCAAAGGGACTGTAGGTTATATTGCACCCGAAATGTTCTCTAGAAATTTTGGAAACGTGTCTTATAAAGCAGATGTTTATAGCTTCGGAATATTGCTGCTTGAAATGGTTGGGGGCAAGAAAGTTGTTGATGTTACAATGGAGAACACTAGCCAAGTTTACTTTCCAGAGTGGATCTACAATCTCTTAGAACAAAAAGAGGACTTAAGAATTTTTATTGAAGATGGTGGAGATGCTAAAATTGCGAAGAAACTTGCAATTGTGGGACTTTGGTGTATTCAATGGCATCCGATTGATCGTCCTGCTATGAAAGTTGTGATTCAAATGTTAGGAGGAGGAGAAGAGTTAAACATGCCCCCTAATCCCTTTACCTTCAAGGATCCTATAGATATCAATGCAAGGATGCCTACAAAATATTTAAGCCAGGGGTTAGAAGTCATCCCAGAATCAGAGGTAAACTGAAAGTTTGCTATGAAGAAATTTAAACCGTGTCATACTCGAGCATTGTTGCTATTAATTTTGCAATCATTATAGGGGATTCATGAGCAACACAAGCACAACCCAATTCAACATTTCAAAGGTTTGATTTATTTGCTATATGTATTTTTATGAAGTTTGATACTTCGAATCTATGCATTGGATAACTTTCAGAATCCCTGAAAAAAAATTGTAAAAACTCCATATACAACATAATAATATACACAGACCTCCTATAGTCGATTAATGATTTTTCTACCATAGTGTGATTCCACTACTCTCTCTGTGTCTCCACCCGGTAGAATTCACATGATACAACAAAACAAACATATAAATCACTAGGGGTGGGATACCTAATGTTCTTCGGAAGTAAAATCAGGTTCTGCCGGTTTCTGAAGCAAAATGGGCGGAATTCTCTCCGGAACCCTTGCTTTCCGCGTACTATTGCGCCGCAACAAGCGAAGCGCATTAGCAGCAAACCGCGAGGCATAAATAGTGGCACCCAAACTTGGCGAGCTCGCACCAGCCTTCACCAATGCATCTTGCAATCTATTCTCCTCTTCCCGAAGAGACTCTTCAAGCTTCTTCTTGTTATAGCGGCGCCAGGCTGCCTGTATGAAACAAGCCGCCCAAGTCCTCCATTGTTGAGAGTAGAATCTGAAAGCATGGCGAAGTTGCTTGCTATGAAGCCGCCGGAACTGAGAGGCTACAAATTTCAAATCATCGGCTTTTAGGGCAAAGGCTTCAACTTCAATGAGGGCTCGAACAGTTCTTGTTGAGATGGGTAAATTGGATGATGAGTGGGGATCCAGAGCCCAAGTAAGAAGTTCTTCTCCACAGAAGTCACCAGCCTTAAGATATTCAGAGTTGAAGAAGCCAGTTCTTCCACCATTGGTTGTCATGGTCAATAGCTTGCCTCGCATGATGAAGAGCATCTCATCAACTGGATCTCCCTCCCGAACAATGTAGCTTTTCTCTGTGTAGAGAACCGGCTTAAGACGGTCACACATTGCATCCAACAATTGTTCATCCATCTTTTCAAACATTGGCACCTTAAATACATCCCAAAAACAATGAATAAGAATCGATCCTAGATTGAGCAATTTCTGAGAGCATAGTAATTCAACTTTAAAAAGAGGTAGACAACATCTTATGGCCTTTTCTGTTGGAATCCCAGTTTAAACAATTGGCTTGTTGCTCCAGCAACATGACATACAACAAAATTTAGTGAGGTGGAGAAACTCACTCTCATGAGCAGAGCCAAGCAGAGATGGCGCTTTATGTCCCTTCTGAGGTCCTTGGGAAGATTACGGATCAAATTATCTTCATCAACACCTCTAGTTTCTTGCCATTTGTATTGTTCATACCTCCTAATCCGCTCTCTCAGATCTTCAGGGAGTAATCTGTGTGACATCCACTGTTCTGCATCTCGTCTTTTGACTCTCATCTCCTCCAATCTTGTAGTAGTGGATTGCAAGTATGTCTGTTTCAAAACAAGTTGAATTCATCATAAAATGAAATATATGGGCCTCAAACAAGTTAATTCTTGAGTTTTACGCAATTAAGCTCAAAGAACCTAAAAGTGTGCTTAATCTTACAACTCAAAACACTCAATAACGGGCTCTTATTGATGTTATGTTCTTAGGTCATTCAACAAATCCAAATGGATGCCTTTTAATCAATGGAAAACATACTGGAATATCTCAATGGTGACGATATGCAGTGTTCGTTACCCAGTGTATTGCTTGCAGAGGCAGTGCCATATTTTTCTTTCATTTTCGCTTTTTTTTCTTTTCTTTTCTTTTTTCTTTTTCTTTCTTTTTTTTCTTTTTTTTTTTTTTTTTCTTTTTTGGTGGGGAGCGGGGAGAGAACAGAATCTGCAATAACAAGACATAAAAAAAGGAATTTTTTTAAGCATTTTACAGAGGCCTTGCACCAAGCAGCTTCTAGGAAAGCTGTATATTCTGAGACATCAAAGAATGCATCAGCAATTGTAGAAAATAATAGGGATACTTTTGGGGTAGAAGTCCTTCAGAATGTACCCATAAGATGTATGACCCATACAATCAGCACTTGAGCATTTAACTTAAAATTCTGGAACTCATCAGAAAGCTCACAAACACTTGTTTCTACACAAAAAATAAAAATAATTTCTATTTATAATTTTTTAATTCTATTTATAACCTAATTATGAAGTTATTTAAATGTGACATTATTCTATTACTCATTGTAATAAATAATATATGGACAAAGAATATGAAGCGTCGTAGAAAAAAGAACACAAAGTGTTTTAGCCTTTTAAACTTCCAACAAGAATTTAATTATATGACCATTCAAATTATTTTCATTTAATTGACCAAACTGGCGGTCATTTAATTGAGGAGTGAATGAGGTGGCTCAAGCAAAGCTCCTGCTTTGAAAATTATAAATGTTAAATAGTTCATTACTGCCAATCTATCCTTTAAAGAGGATAGTCACTTTCAGAGCTATATATTAAAACTGATTATTACCAACCTGCATATTCCCGATCAAAAATGAGAACAATACCAAGCCAGAAATTGAAATGAAAACTGCAAATAAGATTTCCCAGACATAGGTACTTGTTGATAGATTTTGACCAAGAGAACTGCAAAACAAATTGAGACAACAATTCATGAGTGCTCAACATAGGAAATGTCAAGGGTACACATCATAGCAAGATGACAAAGTCCACATGAAATCCAATAAAATGCACGAGACAACGTGATTAAACCAGCTCTATACCTGGGGCTGAAAATACAAGAAACATAAACATCTACTCAAGAGGACTTGTTTACAGAAGCATAAAGCACAGTTATTGAACAAGAAAAAGTGCAAAGAATAGAAATTTTATAAACAAATGATCATTTCAGAAGTGAACTCCAACTCCTTGACATGGAACACTTCAAAAAATACACATTGTGATGAGATGAATGATACAATACATAAGCAAACATGATAAGACCAGTTCTATATATGGGGCTGAAAATGCAAGAAAAAGGAACCAAGATTCAAAAAAATGCCTCATTTACAGCCAAGCACCAATGGAGATCAAAAGTAATGTTAACGTAACAAACAAAGTTCAATATTTCGTCATCAGATATATTCATAGTCAGATCCCACATCTTTGTATTCCCATACCCCAAAAAAACCAAAATAACAAAAAGGACCCATTCAGACCTACGCTTCCATTTTCCAGAAACGATACTTATCCTTTCTTCTACTGTTCACATTGAGTTCCTTCTACCTTTAAGCATGTTTGCCTGTCCAAACTTAAACCCACTTGCTCTTTCACTTATCCCACTTATTGACAATTTTATTTCCATTTTATAGAAATAATTTGTTCACACATACACATGCTGATGCCAGAGATGACCTTCAAAGATAAATGACATATCACCCCCATTTGCCAGCCATTAATCCCTTCCCATCCAATCAATTTGGTAAAATCTGATTGAATAAACCAGTTAAGTGACCATAATATATGTCATCCAGCACAAAAGAACAAGAAAGAGCCAATAAAAAAGTTCCCACAATCCAAGCACGAATAAAATAAAGTTTATGAGCAATGTAGCACCAGACATCGCACAAACACTACGTATAAACTACAGCCAGTTTACTGGATCTTTTTGCATACATACAACTTCAATGTCAAAAAACAAAACACTGAATGATAAGCATACAAAAAGCATGTTTCTGTCATTATTAAAAATAAAACATACAAAGAAAAGGTGATATTATTGCTGCCAACTAACTCAGCATAAAATAAATGTGATCCCATAGAAGCACACCTCAGATTTCGCAGGCCCCACCAAAAACAGTAAAATAACTTTTCTGGAAAATCCCTTGACTCCACTACACCAGATTGAAGAGCATCGAGGAATATTCCAAAATCAAACAGCGTTGTATTAGCTTCCTTTACGGGACAAGATGCATTCAGAGAATTGGCCACCTCTAATATACTACTATCACAACGCAAAGAACTGTTTAAGCATGTGGAATTATCCCCACAGACTTGTTGCCAGCAGATGGTTTCTCGCTCTATGGAGAACAAGTACCAAAAGGCTCCAAGTACCTAAAACAATAGAAAAAACGTAATAGTCAGAAATATATATATACAAATTAAAAATTAAAAATAAAAATAAAAATAAAAGAAAGAAGATAATGGCACTTCAATTTATTGTATAATTTTTAGCTACTCATCAAAAACAATTTAGCAGTAAAATGCAATAAAAGTTCTCTAGCTCATGGTGCATTTTGCAAGTTCAGTGGTGGGGAACTCCAAAAAGAAAGAGGTCCAAAGGCAAATTTCATATGAAATCAAGATTTCTCCTGAGTTACTCTATAAAATTCTAACAATGGCGCACAAATTAGTCTATGATCGTGAAAGAGTCCAAACTGAAGCTTGTCAAGCTGCAATGCTATTTACATTCTCTATTACATAGGACATTTTTCCTAGTAGACTACTAATACGTTATGCAATTTTCTTTCAACACAACACCAGGTCAAAACCTCTAGCTCAACAGCTATAAAAAGGTATCCACCCTGATTGAAGTCAAGAGTGTTGATATTGAATAATGCCTTTTGCTAGTGAAACTTATATTAAATATAAGTTCCTTTCTTTTCAATTCACTTTCCTTGGTACACATTCTCACATACATACATATATGTTGTAGTATCCAAAATCCTAATCTAGAACTGCTCATAAAAAAACAGTCTTAATTATCTTCAAATCCTCAAGCTTACATGATAATCATGCTTGCAAATAGTAATACCAATTGACAAATCTGACTCCTAAATAAATGTGCACAAGTTCCCGCTGCACTGACTTCCACATGATCTTGTCTCTCTGCATCTGATGGTCTAATAGCCTTCCCTTTCTTAATATAGTTTTTTTCTCAAACACAATACTTCTACAACTTAAAAGGGATACTTCACTCTATTTAACAATAAAACTCTAACGAGTCAAAACCAAACACCATATCTACGTCTAACAAAATTATTCGGGTACAACTACATGTTTTTCTTATTGGCACCAAGCGTCTGGAACAAAGTCTCGACTAATCCTAGGGATGCACAAACCCTCAGCAAGGAGTCTCCCGCAAGTGCACCTTAGGTAATTCAAGTGGAAATATGGCCCTTAAAAATTGTTTGCAACCAATTCAAACCTTAGACCTAGAAGGAGCCTGCCATCAAGACCAAGGCTCTTACCACTTAAGCCAACCCATGGGGGTTACATTTTAAGGTAATCATCAACATTAAGAAGCAAAGTCAGCACATATGGACATATGACAGCTTTACAATGAACCAACATAAAGATAGATTTTTTTTTTATAGGTAAACATATAGATAAATTTTTTATTTTTTATTTTTTATAAGTAAAGATAGTATATTAATTAAAAGAATAGGCAAAGCCATGTTCAGTACAAAGAATGTCCTAACTACGTAGGAGCAATAGATAAATTTGCCGAACAAATATATATTTTTAAAGAAAATTGTAGTTTCAACTAAGTACCAATAAAACAAACCAGGCCATTTAATGAAACTTACATGGCTAGCAAGCATGTAAAGAAGAAGATTGAATGCAGCTCCAGCCCATGCAGTCTGTGTGAGTATGCCAGAAGTCCTTGTAACTTCTTTATATAATGGATAGATTCGAAGAAACCTCGGTACATATTGGAAGAAAACAACAAATTTTAACCAGTTCTTCGTATTCAACGATTCTGAGCCTCCCATTTTCGGAATGATAATTAAAATCACCACCTAAGCATATCACAGCATGTTAAAAGTCAGCATTTTTTTATAAACACAACTTTTCCGAACCATTCTTCACAGTAGAGAGAAAATATATCTAATATGGGCAGTTGAATTCAACCTCAAACTTGTATGCTTTAACATAAGAGAAGGTCAACAAGGACTTCACTGATTTTTGGTCCTGTTAGAAGAATTTTATGTAACAGAAGTTCCACATGGGAGGACAAACATAAAACTTTAGAATAGGCACCAAGTCAAGTTGAACTGCATTAAGTACCCAAATGAAGACCAGGGTAAATAAAGGCACTAAACAAACTTTCTGTGCATGTTAAATTTAACTTTTTGCTTGCGGGGATACAAGCTGCTCAACCAAGGTTACTAGTCAAGTAATACATAATCAAATATAATCCCTTTACGAGTTAACCAATGTAATAACCCCAAGAAGTAAAAAATTTGGCCTGCAAAGACTTTCCCTTACCTGTGGGAGCGGAAGGACAGCAAGAATGTCAATTAAGAAGTATGATGACAGATACCTCTGTGCTATTGCCCAAGCATCTTCAACTAAAACACCTCTTCCAAATACGCGAGAAGATGGAGCAATAAAACCAGTTCGAAATTGAAAAATAATATGAATTATATAAAATATATCCGTGAAAGAACGTAAGATAATAGCTGTAGTCTCCATTTTCTTGTCCAACTCAAGGCACTTCCGGGCATCAATAATCACAGGGACATAAAAGAACAAGGGATCCAGTGAAACTGCAATCACACATGAGAGCACAAATATCTTATTCCACTTTTGTAGAAACAGACCCTGCGGATCAAGAATTTTCTTCCTTGAACCTGAGCCTTGAGCAGCAGCACTATTAAATGAATAAGATTTCAACGATTTTTTAATCCTGTTTATCCTATCTGAACTAGATTCAAAGCTTCTTTGAAACTTTTCTGAAACTAAGTTTAATGCCATTCTGATTCTTCCTGGATGCATTTCATAATTTCTAGAATATTGCCCCTCGGTACTTTTCTCTGACTTCCAATCCTGAAACCTGTTCCAAGCATTGTAAGTGACATCAAAATCCTTCCTATGACTCTGCCGCATTTAAGAGGAACATGAAAAGAGAACCCAAATAAAATATGAAAAATATACATTAAAGCTGCCAAAGAAGTTGGAAAGCATCTCAAAATCAAAGCACGATGCTAACCATTAAATCCAAACTTTATAGTAGCGGTGGGGCATGATATCTCATGTGTCAGTTTTGTAGCATTGATGGTGGGTGTGGTGGCAAAGAAATCAGTGGACGACAAGGCAGCAACAACATTCATGGAACACTTTTATCACATATGGTAAATAGGAGGTTGGAGTCAGTGTAGTTATTCTGGCCGTGGAAGCATGGCTACATCTCCAAGATATTAATATCAAAGGTGGCAGGGTGGTTTCCGTATCAGAAATAATGGATAGAATTGGTAACATTCAAACATGGTGGTGGCTATGATAGGCATGCGTGAGTGACAAACTTAAACTTTTTGCTTTAAGCTAAAAAATCAATAATCCACTAATTTATTTCTGAAAAGTACCATTGGAAACATCAGATTCTAATCTGGTTGACTCCAAAAGCACAAGAAGTGCACACAGCATTTTAAGAATTGCACCATAAACTCAAGCATATAATTACTAAGCACCATAAATTGCGTTAAACTAACCTAACACCTTAAACTCAAGCACATAATTACTATGCAGAATAAATTGAGTTAACTAACCTTACAAACTTCTCTTGCTGGTAGTTCATGATTATTTCTTGAAAACACGATTTTTCCAATGAAGACTCCACCCCTGAGAAATTTATCGATCCAAAAAACTACTTCATGCAACATAAAAACTCTCAACGTCAAAACCCTGATGGATAAAAACATTCAAATTAATGAAATGGACTCAAAGCACATCCTCCAGACATTGTACCCGACAATAAATTATAGTTCAAAAAACCAAATGGATCGTAGAATTACTTATGCACCGTAATTTACTAGAAATAATCCAAACGTATAATAACGATGAGGGAATTTTGGGTAAAAGCGACAACATGGTCCACATCAAAAGAGTGCGAATTTGCAGATATTTCCAATAATATCCCGTCCATGCCAAAAATATCTTCAAAAAGCGATATCCACTATAATCATCCAAAAACAATGGGGATGAAACTTAAAGCAGCGCACATTTTTAATTAACCTTTTGAAAACAAAAAACTAGTCAAAAAAATCGAATCCTAAATTTTCGGGATTTTAAATTTCTAACAGTTTGTAAATAAACTTCAAGAGATTCGTAGGAGAGACTCGAAAATCAAACTGGAACGAAAAGACAAATGAAAATAACTTGAGTTCTGACAAAGTTAAAGGACAATCAGTTTGAGGTTCTCAATTGGAAAAAGAAAACGATAATACAGAAAAAGTTTTTGACTAGAAAAAACAAAAAAGAAACGCACCGAAGGAGACTAGGAGCGACTAGGCAACCAGGTTGTACATGTGTAGAACTCCATGGGCGATCAGCGCAAGAAGGGATATATTTTCTACTTCGAAGAGAGGGAGACGGAGAGAAAGTTCGCGGAAATTGGCGAGTCAGAGTAGGGGGCACTCGGCGCAATGTGAGTATTGAGAAAGTCTACGTGACTCATGTGGGGTCTACTGAAGCGTTTTGTAAGGTTTTTGTGTGATGCTACGTTTCGCTTCTGTACGGTGTGTTCGGTATGAGCGCGGGGATTTTTTTTGGGTGACCGTAAATACACACGAGTTTGATGCTACGTTTCGCTTCAGTACGGTGTTCGAGCGTAATTGGGTGACCGTAAATACATACGAGTCGAAGGTTTTTTTTATTTTTTTCCCAAGCTTGATATATTATAATTAAGGGATACAAAAATACAGGAATAAAGAGTAAGGAAATCATTTTCAAAGAAAAGGAGTAGGGGATCCCGATAAACATCATTTATTAACTAATGCAACTTTATATAAAAAGAAAAAGAAATGAGCTCTAGAAACAAGTAAATGTTTTTTGTTATTTCCTACTAGAAGGGAGCAGTACAAAGTGACAGTTGGATTATAGCTCCATACGGTCATGGTGATTGTAGTAACTGCATTTTTATCTTAAAGTATATGGCTGAAAACCGATACTATCGATGACGCACTGAGAATTTTTTAGATCTATGATGCTGACCAAAATCAGCTAACAGGGAGGGAGAGAACCAACCGGAATCTTACAACCGGTGTTGATCAATTCGCCAATCGGTTTGTCGTTGATTAACCCATCCTCAAATTTACATCACAAATTCAAAACAAATCAACTCAAAATCCACAAAAAAATTCAAAAATGCATAACAAATTAACTCAAAATTCATAACAAAATTACAAATTAAAACAAACAAACCAAAAATAAAGTGAACCTTCAATCGCGGAGACAATGGAGAGATGAGAAAAGGTCGGCGATACATGGGTTTAACGAACGTAGGTAGCGCCAATGTGGGGGTCTTCGGGGCTAGGGGAGGTAGCCTCATTTTCGTTAAGGTGAAGTGAGACAGAGAAACTGAGAATCGAGAGGGAGCTGGGACTTGGGAGGGAAGTGGAACGACAGGAAAAATAATAAGAAGAAGAAGAAGAAGATAAAGGGCAGAGGGTTATTAAACCCTAGTTCGAAATGACTTAAACCAAACGGCATCATTTTGTCTTACTTTTTTTAATAAAATTCGTGTCCAAAATCACGTTGTTTTACTCAATTAAGTAAAACGGCATCATTTCATATATAAAAATATACATATATCTGCTATTAGCCAGTTCAACGGTTTGACATTGGTTCAAACCAGAACCGAACCGCCCAACGGTTCTCCACCAATTCCTACTGGTTCTTAACTCCAGCGGTCGATTCCTGTCGGTGATGGCCAATCCAGTCAATTCCTGTACACCCCCATTGAAGTGGTTGTTCCATTGTCCGATCTTCACGATCATGTGGCCATATAGGACAAATCTTATAATAAAAAGCTAGTTAAAATGTGATTATCGCGTAGGAGGCAAAAGTTAAAAAAAAAAAAAAAAAAAAAAAAAAAAAAAAAAAAAAAAAAAAAGGATCATGAATTATGGCAGAGAGAGACCGACAAAGGACCAAAGAGGAGGTGGTCATCGTGGAGCGCCAACTGTTCAAATATTTTATTAAACTCTTTACATATAAGAGTATCCTAGCAAAATTGGGGAAAGCAATAAATAAAGCAATAAGATGACGATAAAAATGGACGAATTACAGTTTGGACCAATTCCGATAGACATCGGAATCTGTGATGGCATATGGGACCCACGTGCATATCTCTTTGTAGCCACAACATTCAAATTTGAAGAAACTTATGGTGGTGAGTCCGTTGGTCCGACGCTTGTGATGAGAAAACCTCCATGAATGGGTGGTGTGTGAAGTCCACGTGTGGATGTTGGTGGCCCGTGTGCCACACGCTCGGCTTTTTTCAATGAATCGTCACTTCTCTCCGAACAATTTGCAGCCTGAAAGTCTTCAGTCTTCTCGTGTCCCACATGTCTCTCAAATGTTGTCGAAAAACTACAAATCTATCATTTTCGACCTTGGAGGAAACAAACCTACTAGGAAAAGAGAACTAACCTTATAAATAAAGTGGGTAAATGAGAGAGAGAGAGAGAGAGAGAGAGAGAGAGAGAGAGAGAGAGAGAGAGGAGGCGGCAAAGCCTCCCCCTCCTTTCTAGAGAAAAAATCATATTTGAGTTTGGAGGGTTTTTTTAAGAGAGAGAGAGAGGTGAAATACATACGAGTTGAAGTTGGCATGCCAAGCACACTTCTATTTTATTTGATTAGCAGTGCTAGATACAGTTTTAAAATGTGCAAGCGTCGTACAATTCTTTTTGAAAAAAAGTAGGTCTAATATTATAAAATTAGTTTTTTTATGTGAGTCCAGTATTTATTCATTCTTTTTTAAAATAATTATACGGCACTTACACACTCCACAACTGTAAATATCATCTCTTTTATTACAAACTACCGGTTCAAACACATAATAATACTTCCTTTTCTTCAAAATAATAATAACAATTGTTAAATAGGTTAATTTCTTTTACAAAAATGCTATTTAGAAGCCTTCCCACTTGACGCACCCTGCATACCCTCCACCTCATCGACCTGTTAATTGTACATTTTACCATTATTTCATACTGATGACTTTCTTTCTCGTTCCTCCGCTTTCAAACAATGGCCATTAGCTCATATTTCGTGCCCCTCTCCTTCCACCTTCAGTTGTCCTTCAACTATTTGTCACCACATAAATTGATGAACACAACACCACATTAACTTGCAATTAATCAATAAAGAAATTATCCATCTCTTTTCTTTACCACAATGCAATTTGTACAAATTTTATTACTTGGTGACTTTTTTAGTGGGAGTAAACGGTTTGTTAATGAGATTAAACGATGGGTTGTTGCGAATGCAAGATCTAGTGCGTTACGGCCTTAGAGAAATTCTCCGTCATGATTTTATTTCCTGTTTCTTTAATGGTTGTCGAGATTGGGTTTGGGTTGAGGTTTTGCAAGTGGGTTAAAGTAATATTAAATAAGGTCGTGGAATGCATAAACACCTTATAATCATTTTAAAAATTAATGATATTTATTATTAAAAAATTAATTTTTTATCATAATCTTCTTTGTAACACAACTCTTGTAATAACTGTTTTGATAAAGGATATATATATGTCTCAAATATATTATATTAGAATAAATTCTTTATAAAAAAGTACATCTCATTAAGAAAAGTATAAAAAATTTACTCTTTTTTTAATCTAATGGGAGCCATATTTTTATAAAAACTTGTAAATCTGCACTTGTACCAACCATTAAATTGTTTTATTTGTACTCGTTATTAATCATTTTAATTTCACCTGTTTCCCACTCTGGTTGACCTGTATTTGTTGCACGGAGGATCTGTGCCTCCTGTCCCTGAGGTGGCCTGCGGTTACTTTCCTCACAGTTGGTGAGTTAGATGTACATATTAATTACAAGATACACGTTGAATGTTGTATTTTCTATTCTTCTAATAAAACAATATATATATATATATATATATATATATATATAAAAGCAGCCATTTTTTTTGTTTTTGACAGTAAAGCCCTTGAGGACTGGCAGTAGTTGGTAATACTAAAGATAATTTGACCTAGGATTGACATAATTATGATGTCTCTATCGGTTTTGACTAAATCCCACATCCAATAATGAAGTTTAAACTAGTATTTGCATGATTGGAGACAATTTGGAGAAAAATAAAGTTCTAAGTGCTGAGTGTCTTTGAAATACTTAAGAATACGGCTGGCCGCATGTCCATGTGAATTTTTGGGATTGTACATATTGACAGACCTTATTTACATAAAAAAAAAAAAAATGTCTAGATGGGTTAAAGACAAATATTATAGACTCCCAACTATACTTTAATATAACTAAAGATTCTCAAAATTATTTCCATGTAAAGCAGATAACTTTACAGAAGTTGACATGAGTGTTGACAAGGATTTAGCATTATGCATTTTACTACGACAGAGTAGATCACCAATATATTTGGACTGACTAAGAAATAAACCCATGGCATCCCTAGTTAACTGAACTCCTAAAAAGTAATGCAACAACTCCAAATCTTTAACATGAAAAGTCAAACGCAAGGTAGAAACAAAGTCATAGATGATTTGAGAACTTGAGCCTATAACAATAATATCATCGACATAGACAAGAATATAAATGCAAGCAAAAGAATTTTTTAGAATAAACAGGGAAGGGTCAGACCGAAACCCATGAAAGCCCATTGAAATGAGCTTGTCAGTGAGTTTTGCAAACCAGGCTCGAGGGGCTTGTTTCAATCTATAGATAGATTTTTTTATTTTTTTATTTTACAAAGATGAGAAGGATAGTCAGGATTAACAAACACAGTTGGTTCTCTCGTGTAGATAGCTTCCTCGAGATCTCCATGCAAGAAGGCGTTCTGCACGTCGAGTTGATGAAGAGGCCAGTTAGACATCACAACAATCAAAATAAGTAAGCATATGGTAGTGGGTTTGACCACTAGGCTGAACGTTTCGGTGTAATCTATCTATGCCTACTAATGAAAACCCTGGGCCACAAGTCATGCTTTATGATGTTCCAGAGTTCCATCAGCATGCCTCTTAGTTTTTAGGATCTACTTGGAGCCTAAGACATTCAGATTTGGGGATGGAGGAACTAGAACTCAGGTTTGGTTTTGGAGAAGGGCCCAAAATTCCTCTTGTATGGCTAGATGTCATTCAGGATATTTATTAGCTTCAGTAAATGATGTGGGTTCCTCTGGTATGGACGAAGGGGAAGTGGTATAAGAGAGTGTTGTGATGGATAGAGAGGCTGAAAGTTTCGGTGGAGGCCAAGGGATGGTTCCATCATTTTGAGTGTGAGGGTAGTGAATGTGAGATTTAGATCTCGTGGTCATGGGATGGGTAGACGCAAGAGCAAGTTGTTGTGAGAACAGGGGAGGTTGCGTGATTTGTAAGGACTTAGGGTCTGACTCTGGTATGTCAGCTAAGGGAGAAGAAGTGCTAGGGATAGAAAAAGATGGCTGAGTGAAAATGACTTAGGTAGGGTCTCACTCTGGTGATAAGGCCGAACAAGATGAAGGGCTGGTGGGTTGGACCACATTATGAGTAGTTGTGAGAATAGGAGAATACGGCAAGGTCATGGGATGTTGAGTGATGGGATTTGTGTTACTAGAGTGAGGAGATGGTCTTGACATAGCAAAAGGAAATTCAAAGCTCATTGAAAACTACATCCCAAGAGATATAGGTCCGACCTGATTCAAGATGCAGACACAAGTAACCTTTGTGATCTGGGCTATAGCCCATGAACACACATAAGGTAGATCGATGATCAAGTTTATGCTTATTGAAGGGCCTTAAGTTGGGCCAACATAATGAGCCAAATACTTTGAGAAACAAATAGTCCAGTGTATGGCCCATTAACAATTCAAATGGTGATTTATTATGAAGTATTGTTGTGTGCATTCTATTGATGAGGAACGTAGCGGTTTGGAAGGCCTCGGCCCAATATTTTTGAGGCATGGAAGCATGAGAGAGTAAAGAAAGACCAGTTTCCACAATATGGCGGCAACGTTGTTCAACACTTCCATTTTGTTGATGAAAGTATGGATACATAATTCTATGAGTGATTTCATATTTTTAAAAAATATCATGAAGAGGTCGAAATTCCTCTCCCCAATCGGATTGTATTGAAATCAAATTTTTTGAAAAAGTATACGCACATATTGGAGGAAAGCAATAATAATGGTAGAAACATTAGCTTTAGATTGTAGAGGAAAAAACCAAATGTATTTGGAGTAATCATCTACAATGGATAAGTAAAAATGACATGCATTGGTGGATAAAATCAGGGTCGGATCCCATACATCTAGAAAAAACAACATAAATGGGCTACTAGACCGAGAATGAGAAGATGGGTGAGGAAGATTGTGGGCTTTGGCTGTGATACAGGCTGGATATAATGAAGACCCACGAGTAGAATTGACTGGAAGCTGGTATTGATTGATGGTGAATGTCGTTGTTCTAGAGGAGGGGTGTCCTAAATGATAATGCCACTGCTACTGTGATGTCTGAATGGTTAGATGAGCTTGAGGAGTGGAGGAGGGTGCTACTGATAAGGATGCTAAACTCGACGGTGGGACATAGAGACCTTCTTTAACGGGACCTTGAAGCAGCACCGTTTGGGAGTGAATATCCTTCACAAGAAAAAAGTCAAGAGTGAAATTCAAAAAACACCTGATTGTCTATACATTATCGAATAGATAGAAGATTTTTAGATATTAAAGGAACATGAAAAAGAAAGTTGCTAGAAGAAGAAGCGATTTGGTCGGAACCCTTGTGTTGAATGGGAAGCAGTGAACCATCTCCAATGCTCACCGTGTCAGATCCTTAATAAGTTACAGAGTCAAGGTTGAGAGAGGCAAAATCATTTGTGAAATGATGCATTACAGCTGAGTCCGGGAACCAGTTTGAGGTAGATGGCACTTGAGAAGTAGAGCTATGAGATTCGCTGTAAGCTAGGGTGGTGGAGGTGCTTGATAGGCTTGGTCAAACCTGTGATAGTAAACTTGTGTTGTGTGTCCCACTTTGTGACAAACCTGGTGACGTGGTTGTGAGTTGTTGTTGTTGAAGAAGTTGGGGGCCTAACCACCATTACGACCTCCACAACCCCTACGTTCCCCACGAGAAAATGAGTTTCGCCCATATTAAGGTGAGCCCAACATAGACGGAGCACGAGTTGAGGTGTTTGCTGAAATAGTGGTGCTCGAGAGAAGTGACTGGGTCTGGTGTGAGAGATGAGATTCATGATTTAAGAGGTAGTTGTAGATTTGGTGAGGAGAAAGAGATTCAGGTCTAGTGGTGAGAGACATGACCAGAGATTCATAGTTCATTCCTAGACCCGTAAGAAAGTAGATAGAAAATTCTTGGTCAATAAGGGGATGCCCAGCAGCATCTAAGGAGGAGGAAAGAGCCTTAGCTTTGTTATAGTACTCAGAGATGGTTATAGATCATTATTTGAGTGTTGCTAGTTGGAATTGAGTGTGCATGATGTGGGAAGAAGATTTAGCTGCAAAGAGATTTTGAAGAGTTATCTACGCCTTATGAGAAGTGAGACACTCCAAAACTTGAGCCAGCGCAGGTTCGGAGAGGGAGGAGTTGATGGTGTACATGATGAGTTGGTCTTGTAAGATCCATTTTGTGTGAGCTGGGTTTGATTCACCATTGATGAAGGACGGGGGAAAGGGTATCGAGCCATCAACATAACCAAAGAGTTGATTGCCTTTCAAGAAGGGCATGATTTGTGCTTTCCAGAGTAAGTAGTTGTCTATAGTGAGCTTGATATTGATGAAATGAGAAGCAATGTTGATGATAGAGGATGAAGAGGGTGGGGAATTTTTTTCAATGGAAGCTATTAGAGATTTTGGGAAAGGACACGAGTCGTTTTGGCTCTTGATACCATATCGAAGAAAATAATTAAGGAAGATCAGACTAAAAGCTTGAGGAAATGCCAGACTCAGTATTGCCATGAAAAAATGGTTCTCGGTTCCACTATTCAAAATAAATCCTTCGCAATACAATGCGCTCTATTTATAGCCACAATACACCATAATCAAATAATTAGATTTCAACATCTAGCATAAGTTTGTTATGCCTTATTTGTTCTAGAATATTATAGAGGAATCCTTGTGATTTTCTGGTGCAAACGTGGCATCCTTTGCTACTCCACATTCTATAACTACAATATGGTGTAATGCCTTGATACATTTTGTAGCGACATAATAGAGATTATTTTACAGGTTAATTTCAACAGATAATTTACAGGAAAGAAAGATAAGAGAATTGTCTAAAGTACAGAGAAAATGACTATGGTGTTCAGTTCAAAATTATCAAAATCCAAAAATATCGAAATCAATCCACAGACCGAGATGTAATAGCTCAAAATTGATAATATCATAATTTTACTAAAAATAGCAAAATCCCAATAATAAAATAAATAATTTGCCAAAAATCTAGCCCAAATTGAGTCTAAATAATTTCTTAAACGATAAATAAAATATTATCATAAAAGGTAAAAAAAATAAATAACAATGGAAATTTGGAGGGGAAAATGATGGATTTTGGCCTCAAAAAAGATGCACACCGAGCATAGCTGGGTAACCATAACGTGTGTGGAAAAGAGCTTTCCGAATCGAGGTCATATGCACGATTTTGATATTATTAGTTAAAATTTTGGTAAAAATACTGAAATGTACTCAAAATTGTCTAAATGAGGAAAATATCATGGTTTCTTGTCATTTTTGTACTGATCTGCCACCTCAAGGTGTTTTAGAACCATTAACGTACAATCTAACAACTCAACATCATCTAACTCAGTTCCTTTTGCATCACATTTGAACAAATAATAGTCAAATTTTAAATAAAAAATTAATTAATGTTATATATTTTAAATAATTTAATATGTTTGTTATTTAAATAAATAATTATCGTATCAACAAACGACGACTCATTGAATAGTAGTGAAGACATCTCAGATATTCTGTGAATAGTAATAAAAAAATAATGATAAATTATTGAATAATAGTAAATAATAATAAGAAGTAATAAAAGATATATAAAAAATAATAATAAAATAATAAAAAATAAAAAAATATTTTTAAATACTCTAGTATTCAAATGAATTTATGTTCCAAGTAGTTGGAAAAAATCTTAGCCATAGACTTATGAGGTGATAACAAGTTTTTTCTAGTTCGTGGAAAACAAATGGCTGACAATAATGACTGTAGTTTAGGCATCGTTGAGGTATACAAATAATTTTATTTTATTTCAAAACTTTTTATAGATTTTTTTTCAAACATCACTCACACACATTTTTAATTTTTAACTTTTTCAATTTATTTAAATTTTCAAACAAGGTATAAAAAAATAATTTAAAATTTTTAAAATTTTAAATAAAAAAATATTATAATAATATTTTAATTTTTTAATATTTTTCTTTAATTTTTTATTTTTTAAAATTCAATCTAATATTTTAATTTAAATTATTTTATTATTATTTAGACTTATCTACTTTTTTTTTTCTTTTTTAAATTTAGAACACTGATGGGGCTGGACAGTTGGCAGCATTTCCCTCACCTAATTTAGAACAAAGTCCATTCTCACAAACTTTATCTTATTTTTAAGTTTTTGGAAAAAGACAGACTAAAGCTCCTCTCCCTATCTATTCACTGCCAACCAAGTGACCCTATCGATTGCACATAATTGATGGGCGATGAAATTTCAACCTGATCTGAAAGCACAATAATTTGCACACTTTTGCCAAAAGCTTCAAAATAAGATAAAGTTTGCACAATAATTTCACCATTTCAGTCCAAAGTAAAATGCAAAATACTCTCTCCTTACATTTTAGACAGATAGAGTGCATAAAAAAAATGTAAAAATAATTATATATAAAATTTTTAATAAATTAATTATATATTTTAAGGTATGGGACATCGTACTCGATATATCCAAAAACTTGGTCGGTTCCATATTTTCATGACAGTACCTAAAAAACTATGTTTTTTTTTTTTTTAACGAAGTTGTTCTATTTTCAGGAAGATGTTGCCCTTGATATTGAAGTGCCAAAACTAAGCCAGAACGTTTGGCTTTTATGATATTAGAAAATTTGACCAGGCAAAGTCAAAAGCATTAATGTGCAATATCCAACACTGGCAGCCTGTCATCTTGTCCTCTGGCTGCATATATTCACCAAATCTTTAATGGAAAATTATAAGATTACTACTCTTATTATCTATTTACTACTTATTTTATATTTAATTTTTTTTTAATTTTTTATTTTACTTAATAATTAAGAAAATGTCTATTAATAAAATTATATATTTTTTTAATTTTTTCTTAATAGCTAAGGATGTTAAAAAAATACTTAAAAGAAAATAATGAAAAAATAAAAAAATCCTAATAGCTTATAAGTAGTAAATGGGTAGTGATAGGGTAGTAAGCTTATTACTACCCATCTTTAATTACCCAAACTTAAAAGGAATTTATTAGGTATCAGTTACTATTTATTTTCATATTATATATTTATAATTTTTTCATAAAATATAAAGGTACTACTCTTCATAAGATATATGAATATTTTTTTATGAAGTATGTAATATAAAAATATGAATATGAATTTTTATTTTTTTTTATAGAATATGTGATGTGAGGAAGTGAATATTGACGAATGAAAAGAATTTTTCTTAAACTATTATACAGACTTGCTATGTCTTGAGGTCTGCTCCACAAAGTACAAACTATTACAGCCGGTCTCACCCGACAATACTCGACACTTAATTCCTAGCTATTCGTCAAGCTGCCGCGAGTCTGACTCCATTTTCCAATATGCATTCTGCATGATTCAGCAAGGTTGCAGTATTACTTTTCATGTTCTTAGGATGATTTGCCAAAAACAACACTGTTTGTGCGCATAAACACAGACTTTTACGTGATTATCAAAAAAATAAAAAACACAGACTTTTACGTGCGTAAACACTGACTTTTACGTGCAAATATTGTTTAATAAGGTTAATTTGAATTATCGAGGAGAAAAGTTTTTACAAGTTTAGAATTTTGCTTATTTTACAGTCTATATCAAATTATTGTGATTATATTTTTACATCACTTAGAAGATTATTAGAGTTTTTTAAAATAATTACACGCTTCACATTTAAGAGCTTAATATGATTGTCTTAGAAATTCTAGAGAGAGGAGATTACTGTTTTTGTACGCTCACTTTTTTACATTTGTAATGTTAATGTACGTAAAACTTTCATTTAAAGGGTTTCCTCATTAGGTGGTTAAACTTCTCCAAAAGTTAATTAGCTGCTTGTAACTCTCCACTCATATGGACACTACATGAGTGATGGGGTACCAATTACTAACATCACACACTTATCCACAATGGATGTCATGCCTATTAATAATTTTATCTTGATCTTTCATTCAATTATCTCTTATACAAAAAAATGAAACGTGGGATCTGACAATAAGGTAAAGAGTAGGAGTACTCTATAAGTCACAATCTTACTAATATAGTATGTTATTCATAACATCCCGTTTATGTCCTAAATTATTTAATCTTACTAGGCTAAGGGTTTTTAATCTTTTGCGAGTTTATAACTCAAATTAATTATTAATCTCACGCTCATAATTATATAAAATCAAAACAATATAACCGCTCGGGCTATGAGGCATAAAATATATAATAAGTAAAAATCTAAATCACTTTCTGTAGACACTCATGTTAAATAGTTTAGATTTGATTATTTTCTTAGATATACTCTACAAGACCGTCTTATTTTTTATTTCGAGATAACTCGTTAAAGTAATAACATCAAATTTTCACCTCATGACATAATTACTGGTTTAAAGGCATAATAATATATTATTTTTTGATTCATTAGAGTTCACTTAGTGATAGAATAAGAATCTATCCAATCGTTATTTTATACGGTTGTCTATATAATATATTAAATGGTTGCTTTTGAATGCTGATACAAGAGGAGATTAGATTATATTTATTTAAACTAAAAACTCCCTTCTCTAATAAAAATTAAAAAAGAAAAAAAGAAAAAGATGCCTGCTTTCCCATAGAATTATAAGTTTTATTTGTTTTTAATTATATTGGAATAGAATCTCCCAATTGACAAATTAAATCATGATTAATTTTTAATTACCTCAGGACAATTATTGATAACGTTTGTATTCATATGATGATTTGCTTTGTCTGTCTGTGACGCTTTTTTCATCTATCATTGCTATTGACTTTGGCTATAAGTGGGCTATGAGTCATGAGGCATCATTCGGAAAAGAATCTTAACATAACATTATTATTTTATACTCTATAATAATCTCTGACGAAATGTTTTTTTAACTGCATTATTAGAATAAAAAATATCTTAATAGTTATTAATTCGAGGACAATGCAAGCAATTAGATTAGAGATAAATAAAAAAACAATTTTGTACAATGAGAAGATGTCGTAACAAATTGGCACATTCTAGTTGACCAGAACGAGTTATGATAAAAATATTTATTTATTTAAGAGAAATATTAAATGAGAAATGATATTTGTAATTGTAAAATGCGTAAACATCGTATAATTTTTTTTAAAAAATTGAGTAAATACGAGACCTGTATGAAAAAAATTAATTTTTTAATAATGAATCTGATTTTTATTTTAAAGGGTTTGTGCAGCGCTTGTGCACTCTACGATTATATGTAACATTACCCATATTAAATACCATCATGTATTGTGTAAACGCCGTGTACGTATTTTAAAAAAGAATATAGTTTATCATTAAGAAATGAGCGGTACTTATGAGCTTTATAATTGTAAATATTATTTCTCTTAATTTAATTAATTATTATTATTATTATTTATTTAAAGGTGATTCATCTATAGAAATAATATTTACAATCATGAATATACAAGTACTGTATAATTATTTTAAAAAATAAATAAATACTATATTTATATAAAAAAATAGTTTTTATAATAATTTTTTTTTTAAAGAGACGGTATGTAATATTATTATTTGGATTTTCGACATAACTTTTTATAATTTTGAAAAAATAGGTATTATATTTTTTTGCGAATTACAAATAATCATCATGAAATAAGGGAATCCCGGTCGCATTACCCCAGCCGCGAAGTGGATGCATGAGCAGTGCCACGTACCCACCTCTCTTCGGTGCCCAAGCTACAAAATACCATCACATCACTCCCTATCTCTCTGCTTCCATCTCACTTCTTCGCGATCTCGCTCTAATGACCTCTTGAATCTCTCTCTCGCTCTAGGGTTCAGATTCTCTCTCTCACTTTCTACAGAGAGATACAGCACACGAAGCTGAGTCTCCGCACTATCAGATTCAGATCCTCTCACTTGCGCCGAGCCGCAACTGATAACCTCGATTTGGTATCTTCGATCCGATCCGGCTGTTACCGGAGCTGAACCTTGAGATTTTGGATGACGATTACGTACTATTTCGAGTATTCTTGTCTAAAGTCTATCTAATTCAGCTCTATATTCTTGTAATTTCGATCGACTTTCTTAACGTCTTTTTTGTTGGTAGTTCTATGTTTCAAGTAGTTTGAAGAGTGTAAGATTTGTGTCATCTCAATATTTGTGTCCTTATCTGATTTGTTTCGAGATTTTGTGTGGTTGCTGAGAAAACTGAGAGAGAGATAGAGAGTGCGGTTGATATGTTTTTTTATTTTTATTTTTTGGCATATGGAGAAACTCAGCTGAATAATGCTATGTTGCCTTATGAGGCTCAATTCAAATGAACCTATAAATAAACAAAATTCTATGGTGATATTTATCATGCCGTGTTTGAGTCAAAAAACGTGTCTTTGGAGTACGTTTAGGTGGTTATTTTGGTAGTTTTTATTGATGTTGTTGTGCTCGAATATAGAAATTTCGATTTTTTCTGTTTCATCTTTACCCAGGTGCTCGAATGTGCTTGAGTCGAATTCAGGTGTATATCTTGAAAATCTCGGTCTCATTTGGTAGTTCGTTCCATGTTTGCGTTGCTGTTATTTTGCTCCGATTATAATTTTTGAACGTATTTTTAAGAGCATTATAAATGGAAGGGATAATAAATAATATTTTGATTTGTCATTTTGCGAGATTTGGTGTGATGTGGTAATTTTCGTAATGTCATTGGGCAGTAAATAAAAGAAGATCTGGCGCCAAAAGCTAGATTATTTGATTATGCAACGGTTGCATAGGAATGTGATTGTTCAAGCTGGGAATATAGGAATCTTCTCCAAAGGCAGAGTGCAATTGGGTGATATTCAAAGGAGTTTGCATGCAGCCCTTGGCTTAAAGAATTTTTGGAATCGTGAGTTTAGAAAGAATTCGAGGATGATGGTTGATAGTAGTGCTCCAGAAAAAGGGGGACCGATTGTTGATGTATTGCCAGAGAAGGACGAAGATGGAAGATTTGCTAGTGGAGGATGGAAAAGGTTAATAGGGGCTCGCTTCATTTATCACATGTAGTTCTATAAGTTTCTCTTCTAATTATGATTCTGAACCCTATTCCTTGTACTTATTCAGCTATAATAAGAAAACCGCTGTTTTGTCATCATAGACTCCCTATATGATGCCAGTTAAGACCAAGCATTCTGAGTGTTGTAATTGTATGTACTCGTGCATGTAGTTTTCTAGCTGACTGTTTACTTATTTATTTGTTTATCTTCTCTGCATGTTTTTGACTAAATCATATTTTTGCGAGGAAGCCACACATTAAATTTAATACAAGTTTGTTGTACTTTGACTTGTAAATATAATAAAAATATTTTGCCTAGCTTTTAATACTAGGAAGTCATTTAGACTCAAACCAATTTAAAAAAAAATGAAATAAAAAATTAAAGGATCTCTGAAATTGACATTCCATTTGGTAGCAAAGAACAAGAAGCATCATAAAGAAGTGCTACAGTCACAGAGATTTCACAAAAATAAATTTACAAACTGATGTGGCTTAATATAATACGTTATATTAACTTTACAATAAAAGTAACTTTACAATCTGATATATCATATCAATCCACATTAGTTTGTGAGTTTATTTACTTTGGTGAAATCCCTTGATGGCTAAAGCATTTATCTGTTTTAGAATCATGTGGAGAAAATAGTATCTCAATCGCATAAGGAGTAAAGTTATTAAGTTTTTACTTAATCTGTTTTGCTTAAGTCATCTTTGCTTTTCTTTAATAGACTTACCGAAACTGGAGCGAATTGGATGCAAATGTTTCATGTTCAGGGACATATTTCTGTTAATGATCATTCTAATATCAATAAAATTTCTCGCTTACCCATCAAAAAAAGTAATGATCAATCTAAATTTGTCCTAGTGACTGCATTCCATGCTCTCGGTGTACCTATTATCTTATGAGATCAAACTGAACTGATCTTGAGTCTCTTCTCTAATTGACAGTGACGATGGAAAACTGAGCTGCGGATATTCAAGTTTTAGAGGAAAGAGAACAACCATGGAGGATTTCTATGATATCAAGACATCAAAGATTGATGAGGAAACAATCTACCTGTTTGGAATATTCGATGGTTAGATTTTCTCTGATCCTCTTTTTGCTTTAGAGAAATACATAATTGTATGGAAGTATCTGTGATACATACAGATGGTGTCCTACGTGACTCCATGTAAAGGAAGAATACAAACTGCTATATTGGAGTTACATTGTTACATTTTCCTATATGCAAGTGACCGAGGAGTCTAATTGCTGACAACGTATGAGTGCCTTCCCTTGTCTTTCTTGACTGCTACGTATAAAATTATGATGTGCAGAGGAAATCTGGACATGGAACAAACCTAGGGCTTTGGATCGCTGTTCGATTACTTCATGGTTTTTACTAAGGAAATCTATTCTGTAACAGTTCCACTAACTCCAACATTATTGCCATTTGACCATCTACATGCTTAATTAAAATAAAATCATCCTAGAATGGAAAAACCTACAATTTTAACAACTGTAATTGTCAAGCCACACTGGTGTGGGTTGGATCTCAGAGGATCTGCCTCATTAAGGATTGACTCTTGGCCTGTTCACACGGTCCACACTCTTGGCATTTCAGCTATAGATAATTTCCATTTACAGTAATGTCTTTGGTATTTGTGTATGATGCAAGGTCTCTAATAAGTATGACATTGATTTATAGGTCATGGGGGTTCTCGTGCAGCTGAGTATTTAAAGGAGCATCTGTTTGACAATCTCATGAAGCATCCACAATTTATTATCGACACCAAATCAGCTATTCGTGTGTTCAAGTTATCTGATGCTCCATTTTCATGAACTGTGAAGCAGCAATATGTGATTATTGCATATCACTTGCTGCTGGTGTTCTGTTGCAGGACCTCATGCTAGTGGATATATTTAGTAACAATTTCTGTTTCATACAGGCAGAAGCAAATAGCTTTAAGTCTTTGTCAATGCTGGTTCACTGTGTCTGGGGTCCTGCATGGGATGCTTTTTCACCACCTGATGTGGGTTTGTCATATTTCTATTTGGTAACTTGGGTAAGCTTGCAGGTGAAACATATCAACGGACTGATGCTGATTTTTTGGATTCGGAGAGAGATACTTACCGGGATGATGGTTCTACAGCATCGACAGCTGTGTTGGTCGGTAACCATCTATATGTTGCCAATGTTGGAGATTCAAGGACTGTAATATCTAAGGCTGGCAAAGGTAATTCACTCATGATGTATTGTACTATTTTGTTCTTGGTAATTGCTTAGATGAAAGTTACCTATAAAAAAATGCTCAGATGAAAGTTTCTGATTAAAATCACTGTGGAAATCAATGTGTTGAGCTGAAATTTATAAAGGACATAAAATACTAATAACTAGAGATCTAAGGAATTATACTTGTTACCGCCCTGAGATTTAGTTCATCTGGAAAACATACACTTCTATAATGTAATATCCTATGAAAGAATTAATTACTCATGATTGCAGTAATTACTCCCATGCTGCTACTCTAAATAAATTATAAGAACTCTGGAGCTGTGAATGGGACTTCTAAGTGTAGCTTTTTTTTTTTCCCTTTGTAACAGCAATTCCTCTCTCTGAAGACCACAAACCAAATAGAAGCGACGAGCGGAAAAGAATTGAAAATGCTGGGGGTGTTGTAATGTGGGCCGGTAAGGTTAATTTGTGTATACTTTTCTCAATGAAACAAGGGTTAAATAATTTATCATGTATCATTTATGTATGTGGTGCAATTGATCTACAAAACAAGGGTCAATATTTTAGTGGGTCTTGCCTCTGAGTTACTGGTATAAAGAGTTCGGTCAAATGAATGGGAGGTTTTGGCAGAGTACTTTCCCTTGAGTGGTCAGAGAAAAGCTAGTTCTCTAGGATCATTGGATTTACTAATATATTGGCAGAGGAGATATGATTTGAAGTTCAATTGACAAGCCTTTCTGCTCTATTTATTCTCTCATAATTATCCCTATTCAATAAACATTCACCCAAAGACATAGTTTAAAAGAAAACTCTCTAAATTCTACCAATGAACTTTCTCTATCATCAAAACACCACCCATTCCTTTTAGCTTTTCTTAGCTTTTAGTTCCTTGCTTGTATTTAGGTGTTTTCGCTTGTATACTCCTTGTGTACTTGGGCTATGCCTATTTACTTGCCTTAATAAAACTTCTTATTACTTATGAAAAAAATTGTTCTCTCATTATTGCTTGATCATCTTCTGTTGGCTGATGGCGCCTTAGTTTTTTTTTTTTTCTTACAATTATTATTATTATTATTTTTTATTTTATCAGCAAGGCTGATGGTGCCTTAGTTAATATAAGGTAATGCAGCTAGACATGGCATATTGATGTAATGAAACTCAACCACTCCTGAATTTTCCATCCCAAAAAGGTCTCAAATGGTAATCAGGATGAGAGTCCGGACCATGCCAGACCATGCCAACCCTGATCCATTGTATTTGGAACAACTTTTTCTTAGGGATGGAATGCCGCAGGGCTAACAGAATTCTCAACCAGCCATTTTATATAGGTGTACTTGCATATATCTTGTTTCATAGTGCCTATAATGCATGTTAAAATAAAATGAATTGCGTTTGTGCTAACTTCATTTATTTTATATTATATGCATATTTGTATTCATAAATGTGCAGCATTAACCTATAGTTTTTGGAGAGACGGTCTCTCTTTCCTCATAAATGGGATGTGGAGTGTGAGGTGGTGGCTTCAATCCTGGATGAGTGTGTGACTTGCGCTTACATAGCAATAAATAAATATATAACTAAATTAAAGAGTTTTGCGTAAACAATGGAAAAAATGGAAATCTGAATGACACAAACCAAAGCTCAGGGTTTTGCTCTCCCCAACCTAAACTCAGTTGTAACAACTACAATCACAAACCAGCTAGCAGTGAGTTGTCTAGTTACAGGCTGCATTTCACTTTTTCACATTCTGATAGAAATTGGTATGCTTTAAAAGCCTTGCCTCTTGATCTTTTGGCCAACAAACTCCCATTCACGTAGGGACCACGTATCCCATTGTTGACATGTTCCAGAACCTTTTCTGACTTTTGTTCTTCATGCCCAAAAGTGTAATCCCATCATAGGAGTGTTATAGGAATCGCTCCTACACAAAATGAATTATTATTGATTGCATGATGGGTTTTCTTGTCTGAACTCTGGGCCATTAGTACTCATTTGTGTTAGTCAATTCTCACCATGTGTTTCTTCAGTGCTCAAATATATCTTGAATTTCTTCTTTCAAAATTTCTCCCTGCATTTTCAGACCATACAAAAGTTCCAATTGGAACAACAGAATATTAGGACACAAATAACTACAATTATCGTCTTTTGTAGTATTATGCTATCCATTATCATTAACAAAATGACGACTCCAAATAGCTTAACTTGATGTGTTTGATTGTGTTTATAGGAACTTGGAGGGTGGGAGGCGTGTTAGCTATGTCTCGTGCTTTTGGAAACCGCATGTTGAAGCAGTTTGTTGTGGCAGAACCAGAGATTCAGGTAATCCCTGACATAATCTTTTTTATCTTGTAAAGTTCTCTGTAGTATGAATTTCTTTTAAATGATTTGAATGCAAATGGTGCATAGCACTAAAAGTTGATGCTTCCTAGTTTTCCCTAGAAAATCTCCTAGAAACGAAATTAGTCATGCTCAAATGAATTCAATCCGAATCTTGTAGTTACAACCTGCATCAACTGCAAATATAGCAACCCACCCTTTATTTTAATATCAACATAGTGTATAGACACCCTTTTTTTTTATAGTTTTTTATTTGTATTCGTGTTTTTATCTTTTGTTTTTTGTATTCATGTTACTATGCTACCCTTTACATACCCAGAAATTCCTCATGTGAGTACAGAATAGAACAAAAAGATTTCTCAATGAAAATCATGCTAGAGTTCTTTGTTTCATATATAGGTCATTAGTTCTGTTGTTACCACAGGTGCTAATTATGAAAAACAAATAATATGTAATTTTGTTTTCAGGATCAAGAGATAGATAAAGAATTTGAATTGCTAGTGCTGGCAAGTGACGGACTATGGGATGTCGTACCCAATGATGTAAGCCCAACACTGTCTCTCCCTCCTCCCCCAAACAGCACACACCCTCATGTAAACATACACATGCATTTGCACGTGCATGCTCTCACACACTTTGGTCACTGATGATATTTTATTGGGAAGTGGGTTTGCCATTTTTAGTGATGACTGACCTGATTGAGCTCACACTTTATATTAATTTGGAAGAGGGTTTGGCATTTATAGCAATAATTGACCTAGTTAAATATGCACAATCATCTTCCATTGTCTACCCAATTTAAATGAAGCTGGCCTTCCAGGAATTATAGGTTACTTTAGATATAGAGAGTCATGAAAGAGGAAAGGAAAAAGAGATGAAGCCTCTTTAATTCTGTTGATTTTTACTCGTATGATGCCTGCTTGTGTATTTTCTCTGAAAATCAAGGTAGAGAAACTCAAGAAAACAGAGCCATGAGGTTGATATCTACCTTATGATACCTGTCATAATACCAACTAATACAGGTCCTTGAAGCACACACCAGGTCGTGTATATTGTAGAACTTAATTTCGTGAAGACTGATACACTCTCGTATGTTGACAGTCTTCTTCGTGTAACTCGAGTGGCTTTTTGTGGTTAGCTTTGGTGCAGTGATGGTGTGAGGGAGTCTAATAATTCTGAGGGAGTCTAATAATTCAATGATGGTTCTCATTCTCTTCATTTTTTCTCACCATTAAATAATCTGCCCCATCCACTTGTACACACTTTTTACAGGATGCCGTATCTCTTGCCCGAACTGAAGAAGATCCGGAGGCTGCAGCTCGGAAGTTAACAGAGGCTGCTTTTACCCGTGGCAGTGCAGACAATATTACGTGCATTGTGGTGAAATTTCTCCATGACACAGCAGATCCGGCCAGCCCCCAGCATGAGTAGAAATTTTCTATTGCTTGGGTGGATCAATTAATATATTACGTAATATCAGTAATCGAAATCTGCACATGCATACTACCTGAACATGCATTTATTCATTTCATTTCCATTTCTGCTGTTGTGTATTTTGAAAACACGCTTCCTAGTTTTATTCAAGCATATGTCCGTGTATCGTTTGTCAATATGGCTGTAGTCGTTCATTTAATTTTTTTTTCATATTTAATAATAAAGTGTGGTACTTTTTCGTCTTTTGAAGTTAAAATTTGTGTGTAGGGTTAGTGACTCATTCTTATGAGAGTAATGCTAGATACTGTCATGGGTTGAGTGGTGCTCGTTATTAAAAATTTATTTTGGAAGCTCTGTTGATTCATTCATTCTCGACAATGACTTGGATGTAATCCTATTTGGAAGACCCAAGCGTACAGGGACTTTGCACCAGCTAAGCTCTTTCTCTGATTGAGAGCCTGCACTGGGTATAGTCTGATAGCGTCCACAAACCCACTACTAAAACGTGGCAAATGTCATAGCATCAACGGAATAGATGATAAACAACAAATAATGATGATAAAATGTGAACAGATTCTTTAAATCTTGGAGGTTGATCAAAGGCTCTATCATATGTAGCTTGAAGTTCAATGCCATGCGTGAATATAAGCTAGATTTTGGAGGTTAGAGTTGACAGCCAAAAGAAGATCCTAATCCCATTTTGGCATATTATTCAAAAGAAGCTGAAAAGGTTTGACCACGAGTAGTTCTTTAGTCATTGATGTCATCAGTTGCCATTGTTGTGGAACAAAGGATTCTATAACTGCATCAAACTGCACTTCTGTCCATCACCGTTCTTCAACGAGGAGCAGTGCAGGAGGCTTCTAGATAAAAAACCATATAAGAGATCAGATAAAAACCTTATTAAGCTCAAGCCTATCTCAGATATACAAGTACCATTTTTGTTTCTAACTGAAGCTCTTATCTATTGTCCTTTCCAGATTTAACCACTTGACTTTTTAAGAATTTAGTCAATACGTGATTGATACAAAAAACAAAGTGTTGTGTTTCCTTTTTTGTTTTTAGTCCAAGAAAAGTTTCGTCAAAATACAGTTTTGACGCACCTTTTCATGATAGATCTTTGATCAATTGATAACGATTGGTGGCTCCAATTAGTCAACTTGCTCAAATTTAATTACAAAAAATTAGAGAAGATCCTTATTGTTTCATCAAATATTAGATTAACTTCACTTGGAATGGTATTATGGTTGAGTACATTCCACACATATATTATATTGCATTTTTAATTCATTCGGATCTGATTATATTGACGTAACATTATCTATTAATTCTTAAATTTTTTTTCTTAAACAATCAAGAGTTAATCCAATTACTATGTAATACCTCATCAATATAGTAATATAAAAACAATATACCGTATACAATAATTTTCATATTTTAATATAGGAAATCACTATATTAAGCATCTCACAATTTTCATTTTTAATCAATATGTTAACCATGAGGATTTGTACATGTGGATGGTATATTATTAAAAAAAAAAAAAAACTTTCGACAATTTGAAGTGTAAATTTATGAAAACATAATTTCTCATTATAGAAATTTTCTTTTTATTTAGAAAAATTTAACCATGAATGCTTTAACATTTTTTAACACATTGCAAATTTGCAAACTCAACCTAAAGGTTAAAATTTAACCATAGTTAGCATCTAGTTTCCAACTCATTATAAAATAAAGTGCATTAGGGTTAACAAAAAATAAAATAAAATAAAATATTAACCCAACCCATGCTTCTTCTTCTTTTTTTTCTCTCTCTTTATTTTTGTTATTATTATTATTATTATTCTTTTAAAGTTATTTGGGCATCTGAGAATTCCTCTCATGTTCTTGGGAGGTTTTGACAAATAGGTGACTCTGCACAGTGATGGTCTTCTCGGATTCAAAATTTCTTCATGTCAGACACTTTTTTCCAATGGGTATTTACTAAATTCTCAATTTTTCAATTTTCCCTCAGAAAGAGGAAATTTTACTGATAAATTTATGTACCATCTTGGAAAATACGGAATCTAGGGTTTTGTTTGGAAAATACTGAATGATTTAGAACTTAAATGGTGCTACTAAAAATTGACCGTTACTCTGATTCCTCTGCTCCTGTAGATCCACGGCCAACTTTTTGCTCAATTTGATCTTTTGAGTTCTCTAAGTTGGTGAATTCAGTTTGTGAACCGTCAACGCTTCCCTGGTTTTTTTCCTGTTACTTTCTTTTTGAATTTATCTTAATATTATTTATTGAAGGTTTGTGGGAAAATGAACGTGTTAGGGAAAAAAGCCAGTCTTTATATGCTACATTTCGTGGGCATTCTGCATGCTGGCTCTAATTCCTTATGAATGAGTTTCTTGCTTCTTGTTTCATATAATTCTCAGTCGTTTTAAGGTAATTATCGTAGCTTCCAATTTTGTGGCGTTGAGCATAGAATATTGGGTATACTGCTGACGCTGTCAGTGACGCACCGATTCTCAGTCTCACTTCCTGAATGGTTTTATGATCTTACGCAAAATATTATGAAGAAAACGAAAGCAGATTCTTGTTGCAATAATGTATTTCTTCGTATTTCTGTGTTGTGTTGCATGGTGAAAATACTTTTATCGGAATAAATTAATTTCGTCGTTTTTTCTTCATAATTAGTTTTAGGTTTTAGGTTTTTGTTTAGTTTTCTCTATGTTTAAGAATGGTCATTTTACTTGATTAGACTGTTTTGATCACTGATGGACTATCAGATTATCTTCTATAAAGGCACTGTGGACGCAAGAAGGCTTGTTGTATAAAGGTGGGACGTGAAGTTTAGAATCATGGATGTTAGGGTTTAACCATTGCTCTGAAAAAATCGTTGATAAAGTTATTTAAACAGATACCAGAACTTCTCTGATGTTGTCTTCCTCGCCTATACTGGTATCACTACAATGTAGGGGTTCTGGGATCCTTGGAAAAGGTTAATCTGGATGGGGATCAGTAATACTCTTCCTCCTATAGCCGATGATTGTTATTGACTACATGAGACTGGAAATTCCAAAAACATGCATCAATAAGAAAGATGTACTTTGCTGATTTGAAATTATCAAAAAAGGAAGAGAAAAAAAGAGGGGGGGGGGGGGGGGGGGGGGTGTTATGACAATGGATTGCAGGTAATTGGGAAAATTGCCCTAGATAGGAATGCCTGGTTAAAAGGATCAAAGTAGCTGACCCGAATTACCTGGGATTAATGTATGGTTTTTTCAAGCTGAAAATGCATACATTTACAAGATTGATTGACCTGTATGGTTCCTGACCCACCCGTGGGTAGCCCAAGTGGTAAGGGTGAACTTGTGTGCAAGCCCCAGTCACAGGTTCGATTTCCCCCTAGGATCAAACCGCGATTTAAGTGAGAGGGTGGTGGTGGGTTGTTGTGCTAGTCTCCGGGGGGTTTAGGTTCCATGGGTGTGTCTTAAAGGCTCCACCGTGGAGTGGTTTCCCCCTCATATATATATATTAAAAAAAAAAAAAAGAAAGAAAGAAAGAAAGGAAAAAAAAAAGTTCCCTGGACTTTTTTCGATGTGGGTTACGGTAGATATTGCAGTTTGAGTGAAACAAAACTTAGGAGCGTTATCTGGCGATTTATTTATATAAATGTTCACTATGTTCTATACCTGAAAACACCCAAAACAATGTCCAAGTAAAAAATCTGGGGAGCTATTTTAAATTACAACCTTAAAGTCTCTGCTTGCAACTGATAGACCTCCACCACAAACTATGAGTATACTAGGTTCATTTGATTATTAGATGACGAAGACAATCTTTGACCACCAAAAGAAATGCTTACATACTCACCTATCCCGGGGGGGAAGGGATAGACAAAGCTACTCTCATCTATCAAGCGAAACTTATCTGCATCTCCCACTGTCTTATGTTTCTACAATTCCATGCCAAGAGCTGTGGAGTTTAATGCATACATGGAATTTGATTTGGTTCCTTCTTGGTTATCTCTCTCTCTCTCTCTCTCTCTCTCTCTCTCTCTCTCTGTGTATGAGTATGCATGTGTCCTGTCAACTGGTTGCCATTTTTTAGTTATGTTTTCACACTCTTAAATGTTTTGGTTCAATAATTGGAACAATACTATAGCCATGTCCGTTGGTGTGTCGTGGGCGTAAGTCATAGATAACCACCCTAAAAACTAAGCTGTTATGAACCAAATTTAACTTTTAAATATAAATATTTAGTAATGAGTGCTTAAGCTTGTCTGTAGATCAAAAAATTGTTATTTGAAGAAGGCTAGGTGTACGTTGTCGCCTATGTGGAGCTGCATTGTTAGTAACTTGTATTACTGATTTACTGCATATCGTATTTGAATGCTACTAAGATTTTGTGCTTATCTTCATGTTCAAAAACGTAGAATGGTTTGCTTATTCTAGCCATTTGGTTTTATGGAACACAAATTCAGTTACTGAATAATTTGATCTGTATCTTGTTGTTCTTTTTGGAAGGATTTAAATTTCTTGATTCATGTACTGTTGGTCAACATTTCACGAGTGTCTCTGTCTTAATTATAATAAACATTTAAATTTTGTGTTTAATTTTTGTTGGGGTTCAGGTTTCTAATTATTGAAGGTACTAGCTTAAGCAAAAGAGCTCCAGGTTTTTGAATCTGACATTTCTGGTTATATATTGCGTATATTATTGGGTCTAGCAAGCTGAGGAAGAAAGTATTATGGAGTGCAATAAAGATGAGGCTGTCAGGGCTAAAGACATTGCAGAGAGGAAGTTTACAGAGAGAAACTATGCTGGTGCAAAGAAATTTGCTCTAAAGGCTCAAAATTTGTATCCTGAGCTTGAAGGGCTCTCTCAAATGTTGACAACACTTGACGTTTATATCTCTGCAGAAAACAAAATAGGTGGGGAAGCAGATTGGTATGGTGTACTTGAAGTAAATCCATTGGCTGATGATGAGACCGTAAAGAAGCAATACAGGAAGCTAGCTCTCACTCTTCACCCTGATAAAAACAAGTGTTTAGGTGCAGAGGGAGCATTTAAGTTGGTTTCCGAGGCCTGGAGTTTGTTATCGGATAAGGCTAAGAGATTGGCATATAACCAGAAGAGGAACTTAAAAGGATTTCAGCAGAAAGCTTCAGCCTGGAGTGGTGGTCCATCAGGGCCACCCAGAGCAAATGGATTTCATAATGTTACTAGTAATGTTACTTCTGCAAGGAATACCCAAAGCAACACTCGGGTGGGTCCTACTTCAGTTCCTCATCCTCCACATATCAAACCTGATACTTTTTGGACTGTTTGTAATCGATGCAAGACACATTATGAGTACCTCAGGATTTATTTAAATCATACTCTGCTTTGCCCTAATTGTCATGAGGCCTTTATGGCTTTAGAGAAGCCTCCACCTCCAAATGTCTTCAAGTCATCCAGTTGGTCTTCTCACCAAACGCATCAGAACTCAAGACATCATGCTCCAAGCAGTGACGCATATAATGCTGCTAGGAATTGTAAAACTGCTCAAAATTTGGAACCTGGGGGATCTGCAGGTCTGAATTCTTTCAATAACACTAACTTTCACTGGAATTCTTTCTCAAGAGGGGTTGATTTTAGTTGCACTGCTGCATCAACTTCTGCTGCTGCTCAAGCTGCAACTGTGGTTCAACAGGCTAGTGAGAGAGTGAAGAGAGAATGTGAAGATGCACGGTTGGCTGATAGCAAATGGGAGAGGAGTCATCTATACAAGGGAATGGGTAATTCTGCCCTTACAGGTGAGATGCCAATGAAGAAGAGAAAGCTAGATGATAATTGTTTGAACAGTTATGGAGGCTATGTGGCAAATCAAATGACCATGGGAAATGTAGGACCTGGCATGGGAGGTGCATCTGAATCAACCAAGGGTTATTCTGGAACAGAAAAGATCTATGGTTTTGCTGGCACATATAATAAGCCTAACAGTGAGAGAGAGTTGATGTTTTTTGAAACAAAGAACATGCTAATGGATAAGGCTCGGATTGAACTCCACAAGAAACTTAAAGAATGGAGCTCATTAACTGAAACAAATACTGCAAACAAAGAGAAGGAAAAGGTGAAAAACAGAGAGACTAAGAATCAACGGATTGCGGTGAATGATGACACATATGACCTGCATAAGGAAGGTGAATCAGATGTTAGTGGCAAAAGACAGCAAAACAAGAAGTCTCCCTCTAACTATATGGATGATGATACGGACAAAGATTCTGTTGCATCACTGTCAATCAATGTTCCAGATTCTGACTTTCACAATTTTGACCTGGACAGAACTGAAAATTCCTTCGAGGATAACCAGGTCTGGGCTGCATATGATGACGATGATGGCATGCCTCGTTACTATGCTCGAGTTCACAAGGTGATCTCGTTGAAACCATTTAAGATGCGGATAAGTTGGCTTAACTCAAGAAGCAACCGTGAATTGGGCCCACTACACTGGATAGGGTCTGGTTTTTCCAAAACTTGTGGGGATTTCAGGGTTGGCAGACAGGAAACCACTGAAACATTAAATTCTTTCTCTCACAAGGTTACATGGACAAAAGGAACCCGTGGGGTCATTTGCGTATATCCTATGAAAGGAGAAGTCTGGGCTCTGTATAGAAACTGGTCCCCGGATTGGAATGAGCATACACCTGCTGATGTCATACACAAATATGACATGGTGGAAGTGCTTGATGACTTTAACGTGGAACAAGGTGTGGCTGTTATTCCCCTTGTAAAAGTTTCTGGTTTCAGGACAGTGTTTCACAAGCACATGGACCCCATGGAGGTCAGAAGGATTCCCAAAGAAGAAATGTTTCGCTTCTCTCATCAGGTCCCTAATTACCTGCTGACGGGCCAAGAAGCTGATATCGCTCCAAAAGACTGCCGGGAGTTAGACCCAGCAGCTACCCCTTTGGAACTCCTTCAGGTTATAACGGAATCTGATGAGGAGCCTGCATTGAAGAACTGTGTCGAGGAAGATGTGTTGCAGAGTATCCCAAAAAGAAATGTAAATGAGATGGTGGGGAATGCTCAGACAAGTAACCAAGATGATTAAGTGGCAGCAAAGGATGACAAGCTCACCAAAGATGATGAGAGATAGTGGAGCTTGGCGCTGATGGGTAAACGATGCTAAAAAAGCTAAGATTTCCTATTTAGGATGTGTTTCTCGCTGGATGCACCCCTTTCTGAGTGTTTTTTTTTTTTTGCAAGCCTGACCATATTGTAGAAAATGCTTAATTGGCTATTCATGGGTCAAAAGTGATCCAGAGTTTTTTGGTTTTCTAGCTGTACATTATTGGGACAGTTAAGTTTCACATGGAAGGAAGCTCATCACGACCATATACTGAGGATCGCCGTCCGGTCTTTTTCTTCAAGCTATAGATACTTCTAGGAGATAAAAAGGTTACAACCTTGACTTCTTGGGCATTTCATGAGCCAGATGTGGATGCTTCTCACCCTACTGGATTTTGTGTCTAGTTTTTATATACAAGATGTATTTATACGTTGTTTGTACGAGATCTTAGAGATTTTTTACGTGATGGACTCATTTTGTAGTTTCCCATTTCAAGTTCCTGTAATCTGCAACAACCTGCTATTGATCAATAGCCGGTTCTATATTTAACTGAGAAGGGTTGCTGAGTTTGAAATCTTTGTGGAGGGTTTATATGATATAAGGTTTTAAAAGAGGGATTATTTAAAAGGAACAAGAAAAATGATTGCTATAGGTTATATTTTATCTACATTTTTCTTCTTGCTCCCTTCCACACGGACAATCTCGGAAGATCAGCTATTGTTGACTATGGGAATGAACTGTCGTTTGATTTGATATTGGCGATATTTGGATTAGCAACAGGCACTCTTGCCCTTTATATCCTATATTTGGTTTGTAGCAACTTAGCTCGAGAAATATGTTCCTTGCATTGTTTGACGCTTTCTTTCTTTTCCCACTACTGTTCAGGTTGCTTTCTTATTCACAAGTACCTGGTCTTCTTCTAGCAGCTTGTTCAGTCGGGCATGATTATTATTTAAAAGAAAATAGTGTTCTTTAAACCAATCTTAATTAACAACTCTTACTTGATCATTGTATGGTACTGCACATTGTTGTGCCACTCACCCTTTCGTCTGGTTTGGATAGAACCCTTCCTCCTCTTCACTTCCAATTTCCTGACTAATGCTTTCATCAAAAAGTTCTACTTCCATATTTGTCACTCTTCCATGCATGGTTTATTTTTTCTTATATCAAAGATGCATTAAAATTAAAATAGAGATAGAAGAGGGGGGATGAGGTGCCCAATACAAAAATCTCATTACAATGATTACTGTGCTCAAAAGGAGAGGGTAAAATAAAAAGAAATGGTAAATGAATGATAGGGTTACATACGAGTGCATTTCATAGAACTCCACTTCCATTGCTTCCATGTTTCTATTCGAGAAAAGTAAAAATATAGTAGGATAACTTTAGAAGGAAAAATTCAATCGTTTGTAATAAGGGAGAATCAAATGATTCTCCATAAGATTGCTATATTCGAATTTGGTTCCATAAAATCTTAATGTATAGCTGTAAATATATGTAGATATGTTTTCAATATTTGTATTTTGATCATTTCCTATTTTATAGGATCATATTGTTGTAATTTATTCTATATATATTTGATGTTATCTCCTACACACGTCAATGAGGATTTTAACCATTATACATTGTTTCTTAAACATCTTTATAGTATCAGTTTCAAGGTTTTTTCTTTGATTCTAACCATGGCTGCTTCGACTTCTTCATCTTCTACTCTTCTGCTCAACACAATGGTGTATATGCTCATCATTAAATTGACTTCCTCCAATTACTTATTGTAGAAAAATCAGTTTGTTCCTCTATTAGCCAACCAAGATTTGTTTGGTTATTTGGATGGTAGTATCGTGTCTCCCTCAGCCACAATTCTTGCCGATGATGGCACCACCAAGCCAAATCCGGCGTACACTTCTTGGCTGCATGCTGATCAGACGCTTCTTAATTTGCTCTTCTCTTTTCTTACCGAGGAGTCTATGAGTGAGGTATTGGGTTTATGTCATTCTCATGAGGCTTGGCGTGCTCTGGAAGTCTCATTCTCGCACTGGTCGAAGACTCGTGAATTGCAACTCAAGGATGAACTCCGACTGATGCAACACGGCTCTTAGTCCATTGCTGAGTTTTCCCACACCTTCAAAGGTCTTTGCGATCAATTGGTTGCAATCGGTCGTCCCATTGATGACACAGATAAAGTTCATTGGTATTTATGAGCATTGGGGCCCGACTACAAGATCTCCTCCACCACCATGATGTCACAGCTTCCGCTACCCTCCTTTGTCGAGATTGTTCCGAAAGCTTTGAGTCATGAGATTTTTGAAAGGTCGGTTTCCCGCTCGTCTTCTAACTCTGCTTATTATGTCAATAGGCTTCCAAATCGGTAGGGACTAACAAAGGGAAGAATCGACCTTCCCCTTCTTCTAGCTCTTCTGCCAATTTGAAGTCATCTTCCACCTCCTCTGTTCGAAGTCAGTTGTGTGACAAGGAGGGACACCTAGCCAAACGTTGCTGGAGCTTCTTGAAACTCAAGAAGAAGCAATCGGCTAATCTTGCTGAAGCATTTTCCACCTGCTCGATTCAAGACCTGAATGACTCTGAATGGTTTCTTGACTCTGGTGCAATGTCCCACATGACAAGTGACACCAAGGGTGTGAATCAATCAGCTATCTACTCTGGTAATGAACGTGTCATGGTTGGAAATGGTCAGTTTTTAGCAATTTCTCATACTGGTTCCATTTCATCTCTTATTCCGTCCAATTCCTTTCTTTTATCAAATGTCTTAGTTGTTCCTAGCATTAAGAAAAATCTTATTTCGATTAGTTAGCTTACTAAAGACAATAATTGTTTTGTTACCTTCTCTTCCTCTGGTTTTACCATACAGGATCAGGTCACAAGAATGGTATTGGGAGTCAGAAGATGTGAAAATGGTCTCTACATGTTAGATCGTAGTCATTATGCCCTTGTGTCCACCACTTCTCCTTCATCGCGAGCCTCTGTTTGTTTATGGCATTCTCGCCTTGGTCATCCAAATTATCGTATTGTTGCTTCTCTTTCTAGATTAGGATCTATTTCTTGTAGTAATAAATTGGTGAACATTGATTATGAAATTTGTGTTGGTTGTAGACTTGGCAAAAGATATCGTTTACCTTTTTCTTTAAATGATGAACCTTGTACCATGCCTTTTGATCATTTACACTGTGATTTATAGGGTTCGTCATCAATTCTCTCTTTTACTGGATATAGATATCATGGGCATTCATTGATGATTGTACTGGATTTAGTTGGATATTCCCGTTAAAACAAAAATCTGATTTTTTTGATACTTTCATTCATTTACAATGTTATATTGAGACGCAATTTTCGGCCAAAATAAAATCCTTTCAATGTGATGGTGGAACCGAATTTACAAATAATAAATTTTACTCGCACTCTTATGGCATTGTTCTCCATTTGGCATGCCCCTACACTCCTAGTCAAAACGGCATTGCCAAACTCAAGCATCGCCATGTCACAGAAACGGGTCTTACCCTTATGTTCCATGCAGGTGTGCCGCTCTCTTTTTGGGTTGAGGCTTTCTCTACTGCCGTCTTTCTCATTAATTGACTCCCGTCACCGTCACTTGATGGCACAACTCCTTATGAGCTCCTGTTTGGTAAGCAACCATATTACTCTATGCTTCGCACTTTTGGGTGTCTTTGCTTCCCTTATTTGAGAGATTACTCACCTAATAAATTGTCTTCAAAATTTGCTTCTTGTGTCTTTTTAGGTTACAATATCCTTTATAAAGGATTCTGGTGCCTAGACTGAAAGACACATTATGTCTATGTTTCTCGACATGTGCAGTTTTATGAAAATAATTTTCCTTATCATGGTGATTCTATGCAAAATTTGCAGGCCAACATTGACTATACCCATTTTTCTGAATGTCAGGACTATGTGTCTAGTTCTTCTAATGTTTGTTCTTCTCATTCATTTTTGAGTTTTCCTTGCAGCGATTCTCCTCACCTATCCTCGGATCCTCCCCCTTATCTGCAGGGTCCTTTTTCTGTGGAACCCCTCTCGGATTCTGTTGCTTCGGACTCAACTTTCCCACCACCTATGTCTTCCGTTCCTCGTGTGACCACTTCCAGCTGCCCGATGATTACCAGAGGTAAAGCTGATATATTCAAACCACGGTTATATCATGCTATGAATGTTTTGTCTTTTTCTCAAGCTTTTCAGGCACTCCTTGCTTTCAAAGAGTCTTGAGGTTTCAAGTCTGCTACAAAACACCCCGAATGGCTCTAGACTATGGATGATGAGATTCAAGCTTTGAAGACAAATGATACGTGGGTTCTTTTACCTCATTCTAAGAATCACGATATGGTTGGTTGTCGCTGGATTTTCAAAACCAAACTTCGCTCTGATGGGTCCATTGAGTGTAACAAGGCACATTTTGTGGCTCAAGGATTTTCTCAGATTCATGGTCTTGAATTCGGTGACACCTTTAGTCCTGTGGTGCGCCTTACTACAGTCATAATTATTTTGTCCTTGGCTGTTACTTCTGGATGGTGGCATTTACATCAGCTAGATGTTAAAAACACATTTCTTCATAGTTTTTTTAATGAAGAGATGTATATGGAACAACCGCCTGGTTATATAGATCTATAGTTCCCTCGGCATGTTTGTCGCCTAAAGCGGGCTCTTTATGGTTTGAAACAAGCTCCTTAAGGTTGGTTTCATTGCTTTAGCTCCTTTTTGCTTAACCTTGGGTTTCTTTCTAGTCAGGTTGATTCTTCATTATTTGTCTATCACTCCTCAGTTGGAACTGTTTATTTACTTCTTTATGTTGATGACATGGCCATAACTGGAAGTAATCCTTCTGTGGTTCAAACTCTCATTACTTGGCTCTCCAAGGAATTCTTCATGAAGGATTTGGGTGATCTTCATTATTTCATTGACGTTGAAGTCCAAGCTAATGAGAAGGGTTTGTTTTCAGTTAATAGATGCCCTTGATCTCTTGCAACATGCTTCAATGATTGATGCAAAACCTATTTCTACACCCTGTGTTGTCGGTCAACACCACTCAACTGAAGGAAAATTGTTCTTCGATCCTACTATGTTTCGTTCACTTGCAGGTGCTCTTCAATACCTGGCCATCACCAGGCCTGATTTATCCTTCAGTGTGAATTCTATTTGCCAATTCATGCATGCTACCATCGAGGACCACTTTCGTGCTCTCAAGCATTTTGCACTATGTCAAAGGCACTCCTTATCATAGACTTCAACTCCATAAACAATCCACTCATGATATTCTTGCCCACTCTGATGCGGGCTGAGCAGGCTGTCTTGATACATGCCATTCCACTATTGGCTACGCTATCTCTTTTTTATACTAATTTGGTTTCTTGGTCCTCTAAGAAACAAAGCATTGTCTCTCGTTCAAGTGCATAAGCGGAATATCGTTCTTTAGCTGTTGCCACTGTTGATATTGCCTGGATTGTTCAACTACTTCGAGACCTTCATGTTACACTCTCAACGACACTCAAAATTCTTTGCGACAATCAAAGTGCAATTTTTGTGGCAGTCAATCCGGTTACTAGCCCTCGGTCAAAACATAGTGCGATCGATTACCATTTTGTTCGTTAACTTGTTGCTAATGGCACTTTGAAAGTTGATTTTGTCCCTTCACATCTGCAGCTTGCTGATTCATTGACCAAAGGCATCACCAAGCCTCAGTTCTTTCTCTTCTGAAGCAAGCTCAATGTTATCCCTTCTACCATGCTCACCTTGCAAAGGGGTAATAAGGGAGAATCAAATGATTCTCCATAAGATTTGCTATATCCCAATGTTTTCAATATTTTTATTTTGATCATTTCCTATTTTATAGGATCACGTTGTTGTAATTTATTCTATATATATTTGATGTTATCTCCTACACACGTCAAGGAGGATTTTAGCCATTATACATTGTTTCTTAAACATCTTTAGTTTGCAATTCCTAATGAATATAGGTCATTGTTTTGGTGCTTCGGTGTGGTGGGAATGGAGTAGGGTTAGACGCATTTTGAAGATTTGAGGTCAAGGAATCTATTGGTAACATGCGTATAGTAGTTGGACTCACAATTGCAATGGTGTGCAAAAATCATGCGTGATGTGGGTGGCACATGAGCCACACATGCATGCTTGTTAGGCGACGGTGTTTTTGGCCTATCTTGTATATCTATGCTTGATGAGTGCGGTGGTGTGGTGCGTGTACGGTTTTGGTGGCCATAAAGCAATATATCAAAGATTTTTCGACCTAGTAGAGGAAGAGAAAATAAGAAAATATCGTATCTTTACGGCTATCTTAATTTTTTTCTAATCTTGGTTCAAGACTTTTTTGGGAATGAGAAACACTAGCATGCATGCCTCCCACTTTTTACTGCTCAACTTGACCGTTTGGTCAATTTTTTTTTTTAAATTTAATGATTAAGAAAGTGATTTAAAGTGTATTGATGTATTTTTTTTATTTTTTAAAAATATTTAAATATATTAAAAAAATATGAATAGAAAAATTAAAAAAAAATTACAAAAATAACTATAAGTCAAGTGAATCAGTGCTACTCGCGCGCAACAGAATAGCACCAGTCTTTGGGAATAATTGTTAAAGCAAGAGACGTGTCTTACTTCTGCAACGAAACAACCGCCCATTTGGCTAGTAAAACCTCAAACGTCCTCGCAATGTCATGAAAATAATATTAGAACTACTTCTTCCAGCATCTACCCCGGAAATTTACTTTTTCCAGCATCAACCCAGAAATTTTGTTTCAGATTCTTGCAAATTTCTTAGAAAATGGTCCAATTCTACTAAAGAGACAATTTTGAGTCCCCTTATTCAGTTTCCTCTTAGGACCGGTTCGAATATTGAAGGCTTGACAAAAATATTCATTCTATTTTCTTGGTCAGAGACGAAAATCACTCCGAGATCATGTGGGAAAAAACGTTGCATTCAATGAATTTTCCTCAGCCAATATAATATATATATATATATGTATATATTCCAATTATATGATCATTAATCTTAGCTGTGTTTTTTTGTTCAACAATGAGAGTTGAATTAAGTTGCGGATCATCCACGAAGAATGGGACCGTTTGTCCAGTTTATTTTTTGGGTCGTTAGATCATCATATGATGATCAATTTAGTCCCTCGTTTTTATACATTAATTTATTGTAAACATCATGATCAGGATCATGTATTTAAAGTAGAAAAATTATATTCATCATCTTTACATTATACATTTATTTTTATTTTTTTATTTATTTATTTTTTTGCTTAGCAAGTATATGACATAATTAAGGATGAAAAGTAGAAAAACTCAATTAAATTAGCAGAAGAAAAAAAGTTAAAATTAAAATAGATGTGATGTGCAATACTAATGTAGGCAACTGGATAGAAAAACTCTTTAAAGTAATGAATATGGGAAAATACTTCGTTGAGTTTTTGGACTGAAGAACTAGTTTTGGTTAGAGAAATATTAAATCTATATATAAATATTGTAAAAGTAAATTTATAAAATAACATAATTTGATGTGAATGACTAATATAGGCTCATGTCATAAAGTACACTGAGATTATAGGCTCATGTCACAAAATAGAGATTTGCATTTAACTCTTTCTCTACACTTTAATACATTGTCGGGAGTTTCATGCGTGTGGCGCTAGTTTAATCTCATTGTCAACTACGAGATGATGATATTTGCCTACAACTTCACGGGGCTTGACATGATGAGTGAGAATGTAATTTTCTATCTTGGAAGTTTAGAATGGAGAGTGCATGTAGTAATATTGGATTTTTGTACAAATTGTATATCAGCATTTAAAAAAAAAAAAAAATTCTTAGCTTCATGTGATTTGTTAAATTTATTTTTTATAATTTGATAAATTATATCAAACCAGATGAATTTGTGAGATCGATGACTCTCTCGAAGTCATGTGTGTACATATATATATATATATATATATAGATATTTAATACCCATTATTGTAAACGCGTTTTTGTGGTCAATAATTCCCATGTAACTTCGGCAGAGACATTCATGCAAAGTGTCGTCGACATGAGACAGAATCTTAAATGAGGAGTAGTTTCTATATTTATTAATTAGGGGCATATGTATATCACACCATGCGAGGACCATGTCGGTAAGTTATTACATATACAATATTGTATTACAAAGGAAGTTTCATGGGCATTTACTTCTGGGGTCGAATTCAAAAAGGTCTTTAAATTCGGAGAACTTGACCATCCATCTCCTTCTAAAAGTTCTAAGGTCATACTCATATATATTGCTTCCACACTGACCTGATCATGAGATTGAGGGTCCTAAAACTACAGGGCTGTTTGGGTAATTCTATGTACATATTAGTCCTTACCTAACTGGAGGCTAGAAGGTACCTATTCTTTATAGTTGCAAGCACAATTGTGCACTAATCTATGCACTAATGTGATGTGATTGGTCAAAAAGTAGATTTTATTGAAAATAATGTTAATTTAAATCTTAAGTATGAATAAATCAGTATTTGTACACAGATTAGTATGCAACTGTGCTTGTATGTAGCAAAACTCATGTTTTTATTGGGTCCTTTCTTTTTTTTTTTTTTTTTTTTTTAGGTTTTTGAATTTTATTTGGGCATAGATGGATTTGTGAATCTTCAACCACTCAATGACTTTTGCATTAAATTTAAAATACCCACGTATAGAAATTAATTAAAAAAACAAATATTCTATTACTAGAAATTAATAATAATTGTAAATTATTATGATATAATTAATTATTAATTGACACAATATTTGAGTGTCCAATTATGTGTACAAAAAGATCTTTGATTTAACGAAAAGTTAAAAAATTTAATAGGTGATATTCATTATTCATAGACTTTCCCTTTAAATAAAAAAATAATAATAATTATTTCCTTGGCTATTAATGCATGCATATATTTTTCTATAAAATACCCTTAAATAGGTTTTTAATTTAGCATTAATTTCCATGAAATTTCATGAATGGCAGGGTCAAGGAATTCGAGTCTCCAAGTCAATATTATTAAATTGATTATTATTATTATATATATATACTCATATTCATTATTATTGCCCGTTGATTTTTATTATTATAATAGAATTTGTTGGGTTAGACCAGCGAGACAATGAGTACTCGATCACCAGTTACTAATTTTCATTGAATTCTCATTTTAGCCCCTATGCTAAAGGATTCTCTTTATTTTCATTTTGATTCCCTCAATTAAAAAACTTCCTCCCTTACAATATTCTTAATTTACTCCAAAACAAAGGGAGATGATCTAGAAATTAGCAAACATGGCCTATTAATTAATTACATTAAAGTTATATACACAAAATTAAGAAGATCAAGCCATTAATTGCGATATTAGAGATGGAGCTATTTTGGTAATTTCAGGTTATAAATTATAATGAGAATGATCGATAAAGGTTTTTATTTGGAGGAAGATGTAATGCAAATGCACTGGCCGGGTACGTACGTAGGTGTCTAGACCTTTTTGGCACCTGTCCAAGTTTCCAACATCCCCTAAACCCCTTTCTCTCTATAAATAAACCCCACCTCCTCTCATCCCTTCCTCCCTCCAATATCCTTCTCTTCTATCTCCATCCCATATTTCACATTCTCACATTCACCCAAACCCTCAAAACTCTCTCTCTCTCTTCTCTCTCTCCAAAAATACTATAGCTAAGCTCGGCTCCCTCCTCAACCTGATAAGGCAGTGCCTGTCCAACAAGTTCAGTGCATCAAGTTTTTCATATATTATTCCTTCTCTGGTGAGTTACTTTCATTTTCATCCTCTTTAGACACAGATTATGAATGGTTTTTACTCATTATTTATCATTTCCAGCTCTCTGTTTTTTTTTTTCTTTTTTACATTTTCGTGCAATTTTTCTGTCTGTTACTGATCATATATGGTAAGGGTTGAAGAGGCTATATATTTTTAAAATAATGATAGGTGAATAATAGTCAAAAAGGTTATAATGATAGGCTATGTGTTGAAAATCTACTTTTAAAACTGTGCGTTTTAATTGGCGAAATGGGTGCACTGCACGCCTCCTTCCCATACATTCCACTCTCTTCCTTAACTACCAAGAAAGAACCCTCTACCTTTTGTTTTTCCGAATATTACAGAAAACCCACGGAAAGAAAATTGCAAACACAAAAGGAAAGAGCGGTTGGAATTCTGTTTATGATTTGATGTCTCCTTTACTCTCCTTGTCGGCGAGTGACAGTTTTGGAAACATCAGACCATAATCGTGATATACACGCGCCATTTTCGTAGGTGTGTTGTAAAGCCAGTTTCAGTTAGTTGCCTTTTTTTTCTATTTTTAATATTGTTTTTGTCAGTCTACGGTGACGGCTCGCACACGTGTCCCCATTAGGCCCACAAATTGACTGGGGCAAGATGGCCCAGTCTACCCTTGAGACGTACAAATCAAGCCCATGGTTTCCGGGATTTAGCCTAGTTGTCATTAGATTAAACAAGAAATTGACACGTGTAGTACATGCCACTTGTAGGATTGAGATTATGGGTTCCACCGACTTATATCCCTTCGTCGGGACTCGGGACTCGGGACCCGTCCACCCGAGGTCACTTTCCTAGAAAATGACTGGTACCGGAAAAACGGTTTTACTCTTTATTATCATTATGCTTTAGGGATATCCCCCACTAAGAATTCTCTAATGACTAATCTTTTTTAATTCTGAGCCACCGTTGAATATTTTTTTTATTTATTATTTTATATTTTATTTAATTTCCTCTTATTATACATATATATATATTATTATTTATTATTTACGTACTTAAAACGTTATATCTAAATCAACGGCTCCAAATCCGCTGACAGTTATAGCCAGGTGGCCTCCAGTTATTTGAACCATGAAAAATAAAATACTGTGATCATAGACTTAATTTGGTTGGTCCATATATAATTAATTATTATAATTAGGTTTTATGAAAAAAATAATTAATAATTAGGGTCAGCATGCATGGGACGTTACGGTTTCAAATTATATATATTAACAGCATAGGAAGTATCCGAAATTAAATATTAAAAGTGAAAATTTCGTAAGGAATTGTATAATATTAAACACTTAACTTCCAGGTGGTTTCTTCAACTTAGCTTTCGAGGTACTTTTCCCACTAATTAGTCTAAAGACTGCTCTTTCTCGACGTGTTCACTTGTCAAAAACCCTAGTTTTCTAAAGATTCTGCGTCCAACTAACACGTAAACTGTCTTCTGCACCTTTTTTGTCTCATTCTATTCATACATGAGTTTTCCAGTGTTTCACACTTTCGGTTTTTCAAAGTCAAGCTAATTATTATTCTTTTTACTTTCTAAAAAAAAAAAAAAAGCTAGTATTTATTTATTTTTATGAAAAAGACACGACACTTTGTTGCTTCGTTGGATACACGTGTTTTTCTGACACGTGTCATTTGCATTTTTATGTTTTTTCCATTGGGGAGGCAGACCGGAATGAGACATATACAACGTCCTTTGTTGCTTACTTTTTTGTGTTTGGATGATTATGGCTGTCGGGGTGGAAAGGTAAGATTTGACGAGATCGATCAATGGGTAGCTAGTTGCTTTGATGTTGATCTTGCTTTTACCCTCTTGATCGACCGTGTAAAGCTGAAAGCAAAGCGCGGTGCATTATGATGACTAGCTAGGTTAAGCTTGCTATCGATCTCAGCTTTCCGACCACTGTTTTCTTAATATATAGACACTTTTGGGAGAATTAAAACAAAGTGATATAGAAGGTGAAAGAGTCAATAACAAAGACTAGTATAAACTCATATAAAGAGTAGTATTCGTCTTTTGGTGTTCGCTCTCTATATAAAGGTGATATAGACGGAGAAAGGGTCAATATTAACAAAGGGAAAGAGTACTTTTCGTTTGTTACTGTCTATAGGTTAAAGATAAAGTAGAGACAAAGTAAAGATCACTTTTTCTTTAAGACTAGCAGCTTGTAGTAGTTATGATCATGAATACCGACCTTGAGTAGTACTATATGATCATGTGTCCTAGTACTGTTGTTTCTAGGAACCTCCACTAACAATTTAATCAAAATTCGATCTCCTTATAATTATTAATTAGTGCCCTTTAATCAGTCCCTTGAGAGTGATATATAGTGAGAGAGAGACTAGAGAGAGAGAGAGAGAGAGAGAGATTAATATGATATTATTTTAATAATAATGATGAGTGGCCCGGCATTAGGTGGTATCTTTAAGTTTGATGTCGGCTACTAGTGTTCTTAAATTAGACACTTAAACCCAATTTAATTGATGTTATTTTCACACGAATCAGCTTTGATCGAAACCTTAGTGGGACAAAACTCTTTTAAATGTACGTGCCATGTAAAGGTTTTCTTGTTGTTTCGTAGTAGTACTACTTTTCTTTTTCCTCCGTCGGTCTATTACTTTTAACTTATAATAATGTTTTTGATACACTATATATTATTATATAGTTCATGAGAATTGAATTGTTTTAATTAATTAAAAACTTTACACGTGTAATGTTAGACCACCGACCTCCCTTAAAATTCTATAGTTTGAAGATTATTTATATATATTATATGGCATATTCTTAGAAAGAACCTACTTTATGTAATACCTCTTGTTAATTTATTATTTCGTAAAAAATATAATTATAATCTAATATGCTTTAGGAGAAGCTTAATGACTTTTGGTACTAAAGCATGCATGATATGTGCATGCATGTCATCTGAATTAATTAAATTGAAACTTATTGAGCCCTCTATACACTTAATATTTCATTGACTAATTCGAAGGCATACTAATGCATGGCAGATATGATATAATTGATGGCACATGCAAGAAGATCATCGGCAACACAAAGAGTACTCGTGCAGCAGCAGCACCACATACTTGATGGCCGATTTATTATTAGGAACATGAGACTGGTAGCTAGAAGGAAAGTCAAGAGCCATAGATCACTGGTACTACTCATGATGAACACCTCCAACTTACTCATGTGGTACCCACAAGAAATTGAAATTATGTCTATACATATATGAGTGTATATATATATATATATATATATAGAGAGAGAGAGAGAGAGAGAGAGAGAGAGAGAGAGAGAGAGAGAGAGAGAGAGAGAGAGAGAGAGAGAGAGAGAGAGAGAGAGAGAGAGGTCTTTTTAATTTATATGGCAGCTAGAGTACTCCAAAACCGGAACGAATTATCAGTTTTGTCACGTCAACATGTATTATAGACTCAATCTTTACATACACTAACACCCATAACCTTTTTTCTCCTGTCAAGTACTAGTCATTTAAAAAAATAAAAATAAAAAGCAGATTAGATTTCCTAGCTTGCTGTAAATTAATTATGTACACGCAAATGATCAAGAAAAGTTTTCAATGCCTAAACAGGGATTAATGGGACTCCAAAGATCATCAGCTTCCTACAAACAGAGTGTGCAATCTATTCAAAGAACAACGAAAGACGAGAACAAAGGCCGTGATCTCTCCACAAAGACGAGAACGGCGCCACTCCTGAGTGACCCTAACACAAATGATCCTGTATCTTTGGATTCAAGTTATAATTCTTGGGTGGTATGTGCATGTTAATTTTATCCATATTCCTAGCTGGTACAATCTTTTATATATATATACACACATTACAAGATTATTATTTGCTTATAGGAGGAACACCCATCTGCATTAGACTCATTTGACAGAATGATGAAAACCGCAAAGGGGAAGAGGATTGTCGTGTTTTTAGATTACGACGGGACGCTCTCTCCTATTGTAGATAATCCCGACCGTGCCTTAATGTCTGAAGAGGTAAAATATTATAGCAGTCGCATGCATGATTGTTTAAGAATTATTGTGAGATTATGATTAGTACGTACAAGAATAGTTTAAGAGGGAGAAACACCTAGTTTTTGTGAAAATTTTGATAAATAATTTGCTTGAATCTAATTAATTTTACCCCCCTTTATATGTATTAATATTACAGATGCGCGCAGCACTACGTGGAGTTGCAAAATATTTTCCAACAGCAATAATTAGCGGTAGGAGCAGAGACAAGGTAAATACAACATAACAGCTTGATTAAGTATTTAATGCGTATCCTACTACGTCGTACGTACCATGGTACTCCATTGACTAAGTATTTGTGTTTTTTTGGACCTTTTATATATGTTTGGTTCAGGTAACAGAATTTGTAAAGTTGAGTAATGTTTATTATGCTGGGAGCCATGGAATGGACATAATGGCCCCGCCAATTCCAGTTAAGTCCAGTACTGCTGGCAATCACCAAACCATAGCCCCTCATGGAAAGGTTAGAAACGTGTTTTTTTTTTCTTCAGCAACATTCCATTTTGTAGAAAGTAATTGGGTTCCATTGATAATAAACAGCATGAAAAGAAAAAAACGAAATGGCTGGAGTTGTAATTATCTGCAACTATGCATAAGCCCTTTCAACCTGTTCAGTTTCTTCTTTCTTTTCTTTTTTTCATTTATTTTTGAAGTGATACAATGGGAGATCAGTAGTTTCTGTAATCGGTTAATTAATTTGGATCAACGGGTAATTAATATATAATTACATTCTTGTTTGCCCCGTAATAACATGAATTTTCAATCTGTAGGAGAGTACTGAAGTTCTTTTTCAACCTGCTAAGAAATTCTTACCTGCAATTCAAGAGGTTAGCTAACTTTCATGATCTGATCATTTCTCCTAATGGAGTGAACTAACTGCAAAGAAGATTATTCCAGTTCAGTTAGGTTCATGTGTACATGATCATGGGCTCATTCTAAGTACCATGCCATGTTAATTTATGTGTACGTATATCGAGGTTTCAGTGCGTGTATATGTCACTAATTTTGGGGATATTCACAATGTTCCTGACAGATAGTCACAATGTTAGAAGAAAAGACAAAGAAAATACAAGGTGTCAGGATAGAGGATAATGGCTTCTGCGTCTCTGTACATTTTCGGCAGGTTCGAGCAGAGGTAATAATACTGAAATATATATATATATATATATATAGAGAGAGAGAGAGAGAGAGAGAGAGAGAGAGAGAGAGAGAGAGAGAGAGAGAGAGAGAGAGAGAGAGAGAGAGAGATTTACCTAGAATAAATCTAAACAATTTCGTTTAATATCATGCATTCCCCTGATATTACTAGAATAAAAATTGTTTGTTCATGAATCATATATATGTATATAATATGCAGGATTATGGCATCTTGGAAGAGAAGGTCAAGTCTGTAGTTGAAAAATATCCAGAGTTTCACCTAACTGAAGGCAAAATGGTAAGGCAAAAGAAACCTCAATAAATCTTGATTTTCTTATATATTTTCAATATTATAAATCGCGTATAATTTTTATTCTGCATGTATATATACAGGTTTTGGAAGTAAGACCATCCATAGAATGGAACAAAGGGCATGCCCTGGAATACTTACTCGACACTCTAGGGTTTAGCAATTCCAGTGATGTCCTCCCACTGTACATTGGGGACGATCGAAGTGATGAAGATGCTTTTAAGGTTTTTTTTTTTTTTCCCAATAAATTTTATGCTGTCTGCAATGTTACATGTCATTCACACATGTAGTACTTCATATGAATATTTGCAGGTCATTCGAAGTAGAGGACAAGGGTATCCAATCATTGTTTCTTCAACTCCAAAGGATACGAAAGCTTCATACTCCTTGCAAGACCCCTCAGAAGTACTATCATTCTTGTTAAGATTAGCAAGGTTGAAGGAAGCATCTTTTTCGAGCAGAACACTTAAAAATGGTTCTAGCTAAATGAAACAGAGATCGATCGAGCTGGTGATTAAGAAGTTGCAGCAAATCAAGAATTTTGGTCTTGTACATCGCATATATATTATACGCAAAAGAAGGGTATATATAATATATGTTGAGTTTCCATTTATCTTATGAATGAGATTACGTACCACCTATCGGTCCTAAAGGTTTTTGTCGTTTCTTTGGTCTGGAAATACAAACAACAATGTTGCAAATATACAATGTTGCAAATATATAAATACATGATCAATTGGGTCTGACAACGACCCAGAAAGGGGCCTAGCTACATTTGGCCCAATTTTCATAACTCCAAGTTCGACTACGTACATATATAGCCCATTTATACAAGGGCATTAAGTTTGGTCAAAATCTACAAAATCGTGTCAATGATCAATTTATTTAACATATATATAGGAACGTTTTTGCTCATGAAACAACCAATTATAGAATTTAAGTCTTTGATATCTGCCGAAGTAGCACGTCATAACTGCCGATAAAATCAGTCATCACATGCATTCAAACACGGATAGAAAAAGATAAACGTATCGCATGTTTTCTATGAGAAAGGGCGGTGTACTTTGGAGGGCAGATAAAGTCATGAAGATCAGATACATGCATGTGTTTCTAAATTGACGTAAGATACGGATATCCACCAAACGTAGCTTTACAACCACGACATGCGCACAGAAAATAGCTTTTGATCAAATTGTAGTTTTATGCGCGATTCTACGTACCATTATATGTAGTCAAAGTTAATGAAGAAATTGCCAGTCGGATGCACGTAATAATAATTACCCCAATAATGCAAGAGTCTTCCGATTATTGTCATTCTTCCATTAGTCTTCCTAATTCCATCAACTCCAAATCCAACATCTTAACATGATCATGATCATGATCATATCTTCCTACGTTATCATTAATATTTAATGCAACTCGTCCAACATGCTCTACTACGTAATTACTAATTAGTACTGCTAAATGAAAAAACAAATATGATCACTTGAGTGAATAAAACAGAGTACTAGTACTGTAATTTTCTTGTAATCAGTGCTAATATAACTGTGAAGATACCAAATTCACATATATGTCATTTTTGTTGCAAATAGTCATTTTCATCGAAAAGATTATAATCACGAACAAACAATTTTTTTTTTTTTTAATTTATATAGTATGATTAGGTATAAGAGATTTTACGTGGTTATAGCACGAATAACCCTATAATTAATGGAAAGATTTGAAGAGATTATTAATTAATTCTATGCTTCGAATCTTATAATTTATGTATTATTAGTCATCAGTGGATGCTGCCTCGATGTGTCTGAGGCTGTTGACAAGTGATCCATGATGTTATGAATCTGTTAATCGATCACATTTGAAATAATATCTGGATGCTATATATAATTTAGTGAATCGATACCACTAACCCAGCTCGATCCCAATTAAGCCTCCTATATGTAATTGTACCGGTTTCCATTAACCCCACTTTGTCTTTCCTAATTAATATTTAATAGAAAAGAAAATCTGGGAATCATAGATATTATATTATAGATCATGTACTACTGATTAATTTGCTCAACATGTGTACCAATCCTAAAGTACTAGAAGAAAAATGTGCTCCACTTTGTAAACAACACTTTGTAACCAACAGACACGTCTCATGAATATTCCAAAATATGAGAGTTAATTAAATGAAACGCATAAATCATATGAGCGTTAATGGTTCTTTAATTTAGAGGATATTGTTAATTAATATTTGTGAGAGAATCATATATATATATATATACGAACCATGCATGCATTAATACCTCCAGCTATATTAATGGTTGCATGCAAGGATATTAGGTTAACTTTTTCACTTTCCTTATATAAATGGGTAATAACATCTAGTTTCTTTGAGAAATGATTTGTATAAGTTCTAAACATACAAGTCACGTATACGTCTTTTATAAAAAAAAAAGTAAATCTCATCTTGAAAAATTATAAAGAAATTATTTTTTATTAGTGAGACCCACTTTTTATAAAGGGTTTGTACAAAACTTGTATATTTGATGGGGTGTTACCCTTACCACAGTGCGGGGTAATCCCCTCCCCGCACCCCGCCCAGCACGAGGGCGGGGTGGGGTTTTCACATCCGCTCCCCTCCCCCGCATCTCAGAGTTGGGTATCCTGCCCTACTAGGCGAGGTGTGGGGCAGATTCTCATCCTGTCCACTTAAAATGTAGATTATATTCCACTAGATTTAAAAATTATTTCTAGATTTAAAAGTGATTAAAAATATATATTTATATTCAAATTATAAATTTAAATTTGTAAATATGATTATAATTTAAAAATTATCTAGTTTTTAAATTTGTTAGTGTATATTTTATGTAAGTTGTAGTGTAATAGTTTTTAAATTTTTTAGTGCATATTTTGTAAACAAGTCTAACAAATTATAATATACATAATTATATATATACAATTTGTAAAATATAAATATGTATTTATATTTATATAGATAAAAATATATTTATGTTTTTGTGTATATATAAATATATATATAATGCCCACCCCTAATATTTGGGACTTGTACCCGCCATCATGCCCCCCCCCCCCCAAAAAAAAAAAAAAAAAACACACACAGACGGAAATTTCAAAATCCGTCCTACATTTCATTTATAATTATATAAATATAGAGAATGCCTCCCCTAAAAAAGTTATAATCCCTATATACTTTCTAAAATTTCAATATATCTATAAATGCTTCTCTCCAATTTTTCATATAGTCTTAAAATTTTCTATAATTTCTATATATTATCTATTTTCAAAGATGTGACCTCACTAAGATTAATTTAAACTAAGTTTAGAAGAAATAATAAATTTATTAATATGGATCCCAAAATTTTTTGTTATACAATATTAGGCTTCTTATTATGGAATCCAAAGTGAAAAAAAAAATTATTTAAGGTGAATGATCTATATGAAAAATAGTTGAAATGTTTTATTCTCTAGATTTTATTGAGTAAGAAAAATTTTATTTAAAGTCTCAATTTTATTATTATATGTTTAACGTAATACAAAAATATCTAGATTTTACATAAAATTTAATAAACTAGATTATACACTAGAATGTAAGATTGCCTTCTAAAAGATCACTTAATAGAGTTTATGAAAAAAATAAATTCTAAATTTTTTATTACAAAAGTAATAATGGATGAATATTATTCCTTGAAATATTATTATTATAAATCTAAAATGTATATTGAGTTGTGTTTTTAGAATTTTATTTTTACACGTATGTTGAAAATTATTGAAATATAGTTTTATATATAGTTATGTTTTCTGAATTATTTTTAATCTCTTTTTTATTTTATATAAATGTGCCGCAGGATAGAAAAGTTGGCCCTCCTAAAAAAAATATTGGTTCCGCCACTGCTTGTACCTAGCTAGCATTACTAGTAAGATGGATGCATGTAATGTAACTTAAGGTTTTCACTAGTCTATTATCTATATACATACGTGTATGAAAGAGTAGAAAACGAAAACAAAGTACTTACTAACATAATCGGCAAATGGAAGAGACTGCATGCGTTTATCCAAACTTGGTGAATATATATATATATATATATATGTTTATATTTATATAGTTGATTGATTGACTCGATTTGAGGTTAATTTATCACAGCTTGAACCAATTAACTAGGGGTATTACTACTTCCACCAGTCTCCAGCATCAAACACCTTCGATTGGCCTCAATTACCATACAAATACCAAGATTCATGAATCCCCAAACATGTAATTAACAAAACCAATCCACCAGACCATATATATCAATTTCTAAATTTCTCCACCAAACACAAATCCATCCATAAAACTAAGGGCGTCCCTTACTCTACGAGAACCGCATAAACCAACTGGGAACCGAGTAGAACTGCCGCTGGAGCAAGGAACCGGCTAGATCGAGTTGGTCAGCGGGTAACAGGAAATGATGAAAACTAATATCTGCTGGTTCAGCGTCGACTTGAACCCTTGATCGTTGAACCGGCCAACCCCATATATATATATATATATATATATATATTAAAATATATGTATACATGACAGTGCTGTTTCACTTATTGAAATGAAATTGCGTCATTTTTCCCCTGGAAGTTAAAAAAAAAAAATGAAATGTTGCTGTTTCAAAATGGATTAATAAACCTCCCTCTTCTTCTTCTTCCTCATGTGAGTCTTCTTCTTCCTTAGTACATCGTTTCCTCATCTGCAACAAACTTCTACTTTCTCATAGTAGACGACACTGCTCCTCTCCTCCTTCACAGAAGATACTGACGCCAGATCAAAAACTGCACTGACGCACGTCGAGACTAATATGATCGATTTTCTTTTCCCAATTGATCAATTTTGACCAAGTCTGAGCTGTCATGGTAGACATCGAAGGGGTCTCGATTTGACACCGAAACCAACGTTGAACCCATCGGTATACAGTCCTATCTTACTCCATTTATACTGAATGGCAGAACAGGTGAGAAAGATAGTTAGTCATACACTTTGTGAATAAGGAAGCGTCTTTCTCATAACGAAATTGGGAAGAATGTCATTTACTCAACTTTTTGTGTCTCACACATGCGCGTCCCTTAAACATGCTTCACCTCCTTTCCTGCATTTGTCCTCCCCTAAGGAGGAACAGGTTTTTTACTCTGTATAAGCTGCATACGAATTACGGCTCCCCTTCTGCTTTTTAGGGCAATGTAAAAGCCTCATACTTTGCAACTCTAGAGATGTGAGGTAGCTCAACCGTTCGCCAATCGTATCATAAAACCTTTAATTAAGAGAGAGTTATGAATGAGAAAATGAGATTACGGGAGAAAGAGATCATAGAAATTAAGAATGTCAAATTTTTTGAGAAAATCACATGGCATTGAGAAAATGAGTGTTGACACTCTAATTTGATGGCTAGGATATAATATGGAGAATAATATAGATGGAAGAGAATGAAAACAAATGGAGGGAAGAAGATTTGGGAAAGAAAATGTTACCCTTTACAATATAGAAAATCTCTATTGGGGTGTACAAAAACCAGCCAAACTGGTCGTAATTGAATCAAATTGGTTGTTGGAAGATGAAACAGGTCGAAACCGACAAGAAACTGATCAGCGGCAATAAAAATCTTCTAAAATTAATGTCGATCAATTTGGCTATGATTTGAATCTATTTTAATTTAAACTGTTAAACCAACCAACCGGATATATATATATATATATATATATATATATAATATTTTATGTTAATACTCACTAAAAGGTTTCCCCAGGAAGTTTGACAACAAAGTAATATATATAATACAAAAATGATTTTACGAGGCATCGTATTGTACGTCCTAATTACTTAAAGTGGAAGCTATAAATTATGTATAATATTGTACGAACCAGCTTGAAGTTTGTGCTCCGAATTCCTGCGACTGCAACAGTACGTAGAAGCTAGCCCATGGAATTTAGAACCTGACAGGCGCCGCGTCTGAACTCAAATGATACGTACGTGGATGCTCATTCCTCATATATATATATATATATATATATATTTATATAAGGGGTCTGGATTTTCTGTCTAAAATTTGCTGCGCCTTTCTGACATGAGTATAATATTACAGACTACGACATTGGCATATGAAGATAAGAGTACGAGCATCAGTAGTGAATTAGTCATACATGGCTAAATTTTGGTTGATTTGTTTAAATTTTGGTTAAACCTATAAGAAATTTGTCCAACATCTTCTTAGCTGGTTAATCTAACCGACCCAACTTGCAGGCCAAATTATGTTTTTGGCCTTAAAATAATCTTTCTGCTTGTAGGAGGCAGCGCACGAAGTTTCTTATTCAGTGAATGTAAGGCTGCGAGTAAATATTCATCTATATTTGCCTTTTTATTGATAATGGGCTACAGAAATAGTATATTACTACCGGCAATTTGGTATATCCAAACTTGGTGGTGTGGAGTGCGCGCAATATAAGAAAGGGAAGATAACACAAACATGAGTAAACATTTACTTCTTTTTTGACTTTTCAAAATAAAACTTCAGTTGTTCTTCTAATACAACAAACAGATGTTTATTTAGATGTCATTAACAGTTTGGGAAGGCCACACATATGCTTGAAGTCAGAGTGTCAAGGTTAGTATCGTCTCTCCACGTACTTCCAGCTCACAAGCATCACAGTCTCAATACTCTCGTATTGTTACATAACTGAATGGCAGCATGCAGTGCTGCTCACCCCTTGTAACAAGCCTGTGCCTTAGTTTATAATATTCTAATTTATGCAATATTGTACAATCCATTGGCTCATATCTATAAAAGAGCCCTTTGTAATAGTTCTTAATATGTAATGACAAATATCAAATTATGTTTCTCTAACATGATATCAGAGCCATAAAGGACTAGCATCCATGGCTACTTCTTTTGATCATTCTTCTCCATCCCTCCCTCATCCAAACTTCTATTATACTATCTCTGTCAAACTTATCCTAGAAAATTATCTACGATGAAATTTCCAATTGGTTCCTTAGATTTGTGGTCAGCGTCTCTACAAGTACATTGACGGTACCTATCCTACTCCCAAACTAGAGCTTGAAGACTCTACCCTGAACCCTGCCTATGACTTATGGCTTCAACAAGACCAATTTGTGATGTAGATACTAATCTCTTCCCTTTCCAAACCAATTATGGCCTAAGTTGTGTCACAGCTCAAGCTATGTGGCTCTTCTTAGAATCCACTTACGCTTCCGTTTCCCAAGCTTGTCTAATCTAAACATAGCTTCAACTTGCTTCCCTTAAGAAAGGGACTGATTCCATTTCAACCTACTTCCATCGAGCTAAAACACTCGCTAATACCATGGCAGCAGTAGGCCATCCCCTTCCACCTATTGAATTTGTGCCATATCTTCTTGCTGGTATTGGCATTGAGTATGATGCACTTGTTTCTTCGGTGACCACTCGTCTTGAACCAATTTCTCCAAATGAACTACTCGGCCATTTGCTTGCTCATGAAGCCTGAATGTTTCATCACTCTAACTCAAATATTTTTCACTCTAATGTCTCAGCTCACTTCTCAGCTAAACCTTCATATGCTTCCCATGGTCAAGTTTCTCGTGAGGGTCGAAACACTTTTAGAACCCGTGGTGGTGGTGGTCGCTATAATTCCCAATGAGCTCGAGGCTCATTCTCAGGTAAAATTGGTAATAAGTTCTCCCCACCTATTGACACTCGTGTGATTTGCCAGGTTTGTAATCGGCATGTTCATTCTGCTATTACTTGTTTCTATTAGTTCAACATGCATATTCTCCTCCAACTACCTAACTGATGCATCTTGGTATCTAGATACTGCGGCTACAAATCATATTACCAGTGATTTGGCTAAGTTGAATATGCATGTTGCAGATTACAATGGTGATGAACAACTTCGAGTTGGTGATGGTTCAACTGTGCCAATTTTCCATACTGGTTCAGCATCTTTCTCTACTCCTCACTCCACTTTCATTTACAACAAAAATTTGTGTTCCATCTTTTAGAAAAATCTCATATCTGTCTGCCAATTTTGCATTGATAATAATGTGTTTTTTGAATTTTTCTTTGACTGTTTTTGTGTTAAGAATCGCAACTGGCATACAACTCTTCTTCAAGGTTCTCTAACACAGAGTATGTATAGTATTGAGAGTAGTAAAAAGAGACTGTTAAAAAATTATATATTTTGGAATAATATGAATGCTATAAAAATTAATGTGTGCTTTTTAAATAACGGATAAATATTTCAATTACCATAAGAATTAAGATAAATGAAAATGTAAAAATTAATATTTTAATAAAATAATGATAGATTTAGAGAGTTTGTTATTTGGTGTTGTTGAAAAATGGTTAGTTAAATTTAAAACAAATAAATTTCTTAGTCAAAATTTCGTTAAAGAGCTGCTAGTCCAATACTAATCCTCTAAGCAGTAACACAGTTATTGATTGTGCAATGTTGCATGTTTCTTTTAAATAGATTAAAATTTATCCTTAAAAAATTATTATTGTTTTAATATAAATTTCATATTCATCTTTTTTTTTTTTTAAATAGTATGCGATGTTTTCAAAAAGAGAAATGATATTTACAGTCGTGGTTGTGTAAGTGACGTGCAATCTCTTTGAAAAAAGTAAATTAATACGAGACCTACATGAAGAAAAAATTAACTTTTTAATCGTGGACCTCACTCTTTTTCAAAGCGATTGTCCAGTGTTTGCATACTTTATGACTGTATGTAACATTACTCTTAAAAAAAAAACAACTGGAAATAAAACATGAGTTAGCTAGTTAGATAGTTAGGAACTGGAGGAAAAATATAATTGCAAGCACAATTATGTACTAATATGTGCATCAATCTAATGTGATTGGTCAAAAAATAGATTTTATTGAAAATAGTGCTAATTTAAATTTTAAATATGAAAGAATCACTATTAATATGCAGATTAGTATATGACTTTACTTATATATAACAAAACTCAAAATTGAGTGACTTAAGTACTTTCGTAAATGGAAGAGATGATAGATTCCGATATGCATGCATGCAGCAACAGTACTAGGACTAGATTAATTGGGAGTTTATTAACCGGACAAGTGTCTCGAACCAAATAATATTGGGACTACGTACATTCCATGGATGCCAAAATATGCTTTCATCATCTTTTTCGAATTAAGAATCATTTATATATATATATTTATATATATATACATATATATATATATATATATATATAGTACTCGACATGATCATGATGATCGAATTTTACGTATATATTTGAGATAAATAATAATAATAATAATAATCAATTTACATTGTGATAAATGTAAGGTGAAAAAGAAATAAATATATTAAGGTCATGCATTATTAGAGCATGTGCACTTACTTCAGAGGATAGCACCTTACTAGAATCTTCTAGAACAAATTCTTAATGGAATGCAAGCATCAATTCTGACCAATAGGATTACTTTAGCATATTCTAGAGAATGTTTTGATATTCTATAAATACTGAATAGTACTTAGAGCTAAGGCAGAAAAATATGGTTTTAAAGTCTGAAATACCTTTCTGTGTACATTCTCATTTGATGAATTCTAGTTATTAGATTTTATCATATACGTTATGTGCACTACCTTTTATTTCTCTATTTTAGTTTACTTTAACATGGATTTTATCAAAAACCAGTGTCCATACCAATGTCATCCTCGTCTAAACTTTATGCCCTTGACGGATCCTCTTTTGAAGATTCTCAACTTTACTTAAGTGTTGTTAGTAGTCTCTAATACCTGTCCTTTACTCATCCTGACATTTTATTTACTGTTAATAAAGTCTGTTAGTACATGCACTCTCCTCGTAATTCTCATTGGCAAACTGTCAAACGCATATTGGGTTATCACCACCTCCTTTGGCCTCTTTTCTCATCTACTTCTACCTTAAAACTTACTGCTTTCTTAAATGTTGATTGGGCTGGTTGTTTAGATGATCGGAAGTCGACAGGTGGTATTTGTATTTATTTTGGGTCTCATTTTCTGTCATGGAGTTCTAAGAAACAACCAACTATAGCCCGATCCTCCACTGAAACTAAATATAAATTAATTGCCAACACTGTTCGTGAACTTTTGTGGATACAATCTTTGTTAAAAGAATTAGGGATTGTTATCTTTGATGCCCCAAACTTGTTATGTGATAATATTGGTGCGACTTATCTTTCGATTAATCCCGTCCTACACTCAATAACTAAGTATGTGGATCTCGATTATCATTTTGTATAGGACTGTGTTGCTAACAAAACTCTCACTGTCTCTTTTGTTCCAAGTAAAGAACAGATTGTAGATATTCTTACTAAGCCACTCTCTTCAGCATGCTTTGCTCTCTTACATTCAAGCCTCACTATTCTCCCTGTGCCACTTGAATTGCGAGGGGATATTAGAGCCTGTGCACCTGTTTCAGAGGATAACACCTCACCAGAATCTTCTAGAACAAATTTCCAACGGAATGCAAGCATCAATTCTGACCAATAGGATTACTTCAACATATTCTAGAGAATGTTTTGATATTCTATAAATATTGAGTAGTACTCAGAGCTAAGGTAGAAAAATATGGTTGTAAATTCTGAAATACCTTTCGGTTTATGTTCTCATTTGATGAATTCTAGTTGATGGGTTTTATCAAATACGTTGTGTGCACTACCTTTTATTTCTCTATTCTAGTTTACTTTAACGTGCATGACGAAATTGGGCATAAAACTGCTCGAATTAGAGGATGTCGACGTTGATATCTCCATAATTAGCTAGGTTGGTTATGTATGTTAATTAATGCAGAAAACCTAGTAAGTTAGGAGGAGTACTACAGAAAATATCCTCATCCGTGCTCAAATGCATGATGTCATTTCTGCCAACATTTCTTTCTAGGAAAAATATAGTTACAAGCACAATTATGCACTAATTTGTGCATCAATGTGATGTGATTGGTCAAAAAATAGATTTTATTGAAAATAATGTTAATTTAAATTTTAAATATGAATAAATCAGTATTGGTACACAGATTAGTGCGTGACTGTGCTTGTATGTAGCAAAACTCTTCTTTCTATTCTCTCCCGTCATTCTTTTTTCATATTTGTTTTAATTTTTCAATTTTAATAAAATTAAATTAATAAAAGAAAGTCATCAACAAATTAAGCCATTTTACTTCTCTTAGGTCTGGTTTGATTTGGCAAATATTTTAAACTATTTAATCTCATCTCAACATCCAAACGTCATTTTAATATGAATATTTTTTAATTTCAAATTTTTAAAATTTTCAACTTTCCAAACTTTCAAACAAAACACATAAAAAAGTTCAACATTTTCAAATTCTAAAATAGAAATTAGATTTTTAATCTTCTTTTAATTTTATGATTTTTTTTATTCAACAGTTTCTTTTTGGTTTTCCAAAATTTCATAATTCAAACTATTTTATTACTATTTAAAAATTATCTCAATACTATTAACAAATTTCTCATCTCATTTATATAATCAAACAAAACCTTAATAGCCGGTCTCATACGTTACATTATAGTTAACCTCGGTCCAAATTCATAAAAGATCCTCCCTACATAGGAAGTAAAGTTCAATAAGATCGATGTATTTAAGAATTCTCCATTACTATATTCTATATTATTTATAACTGTACGTTGACAATAACTTAAAAAAAAAAAAATTATTAAAAATATAAAGGGATTCATACGTGATACTATGCTACATCAGTAAAAAATAAATTTCCAATCTCCCCCCTCCCAATTTCTATAGCCCCACGTCTCCTCTATTTCCAACAAAGCCACTGCTAGAGTTTGTCCGCATTCCCAACCCCAATCGGTGATGTGCCAGTTCTCAAACCCCAATCCCTATGCTGATCCTCTCCCCAAGTACATCTCTACGGTTGGCCATGTCACGAGCCCTAATCTCATTCAATTTGAATCACTGGCCAACTAAAAATGCTCTCTTCAACCCCAACATCACAAGAAAACCGCACATAACCAAAATGCTGCCATGATCAAAATCAAAGTTCATCATTGAAATAGGAGGCAAGGATTGAAATTAGAGTTTTTCATCATCTTTTTTGTGAAAGAGTTCGAGAGAGAGAGAGAGATTTGTACTTGACGATGAGGGATAGGAACAACAATGGCGTTGGCAGTTTGTTAGGGTTGGTTTTGACGAACAGCATAGGCTATTTTTTTTAGGACATGCATGCGGGTTTGTGATGGGGGAAGGGGGACTGGGGTGTGGGGGGAAGCGAGGAAAAATGAAGAAAAAAACTTAAATTGATACAATGTCACGTTATTTTATAAGGTTTATTTATGTCTATAATAGTATATTTTCTTTTTCAATTGTTAAACATGCATAAAAACATATATTCATGCGCGTGCGCGCGCGCACACATACACACACATATATATATATATATATATGTATGTATATCACTAATGTAAAGATTTATATTTATTGTTATAAGCCAATTAAGCATGTAAACGATCACACATTCTCTTTTTTTTTCTTAGCAAAAGAGGAGGCAGGGGAAACAAGTGTAGCATCCCTCCCTGGGCATGACAATAGAAGTTCCTTCCCGCTACAGAATGTCTAACTTGAGCTATAACTATTGCCTCAAGGGCAAGCCCTTCACCTCAACACCTCCAAAGTATCCAACTAATTTAAAACTCATCCCATGGCCTAAAGGTCAGGTTATATTACTACATGTAGTTTTAACTTATGTCTTAACTCGAACTGCTGACATCAAAACTATAAAATATCAATTTGTACCAACTCGACTATTACTTTAGTGATTATCACACATACTCTTACTCCTATGATCATGTATAATATTATATAATATGGTATTATGATATAATAATATTATGAAGCAGTTGTAATTTATTCTTAGTTATTATATAGAGCATGATATATATTTTTTTTCCAAGAATGCTTTGATTTAAATTATTAGTGTTTTTTTATTATAAAAAAAAAAAAAAGAAAGAAAGGATAATCTTCAAATGAAAATGAAAGGAGTTGTTACTTTCATGGTCCGAGTGGACGAAAAACTCCCCCAATAAGAGTTGACCATTTCTTTAATTTTAGGACCAACCAAGTTCTACTCTATCCCGTGCAACTGACCTTCAACGCACGGTACTTCGTGTTATCTTTATAGAAAAGCGCCCTACTCTCACGCCCCTTCACGCTGAGTGTATTGCATTCTCCACTCATTTTGCCTTTTAAAATTAATTATGTTTTTGTATTCACAAATTAATTAATTTTTGCGACGTGTCGCTTGCAATTTCTTGATAATATATTAAAGACTTATATTCCTCTTGTCTCCAGAATTTTATTTTATTTTATTTTTTACAACACGTACGCATCATCTGTGCCCTATGGAATTTAAATTTAAGCAATGCTATATATATTTATAGTTATACTTATATTTTTGTTTACAAGATTTATTTTATTAATCTTTTTAAAATTTAAATTTAAATTTTATAATTTTTAACCTATTAATAATTGGCATATGAAGAAGTAAATTTTTTTGTAAGTTTTTCTTTAAATACTTTTAATATTTTCCTTTAAATTTACCAATTCTATAGCTCTACCTCTTTATTTTATTTTTATACAGAGAGAACTCAATTGATATTAGAATTCACGATTGCCCCCTCTAGGTTATACCAATAAAAGACATACATAGTCTTAAGGTAGAAAGTAGGGGATGGAAGTAAGATAAAGATTTGGGGTGATAAGTGGCTCTCCACTCCAACATCATATGCTGTTCAATCACCAGTATCAGGTTTGCAGGGTGAATCAAGGGTGGAAGAGCTGATTGTCAAACACAAAAGGGAATGGGATGAAGCAAAGATTCGGTCCATTTTTTTAGAGGAGGAGGCAGAACAGATGTTAAGCATCCCTTTAAGCAGAGGCCAAGTACAAGACAAAATCATATGGGGTCCATCGAAGAAGGGTGTTTTTATAGTTAACAGTGCATATTATCTGTAATTAGAAAGAATTAGAAACAGTAAAGGGGGAAGTTCAGAGGAAGAGAAGGAAGATAAGAGATGGAAGAGTATATGGGAGTTGGAAGTGCCAAGGGTAGTCAAGTTCTTTATATGGAGGGCTGGAAATGATCTGTTACCCACTAAAATGAACCTTTATAGAAGGAAAATAGCTGCTGACCAAAGATGTCCTCTCTGTGGTGCAGAAATTGAGATAGTTATGCATGCTCTTTAGGAGTGTACAACTGCAAATGATGTTTGGTCTGATTCTCAAAGTTTGGTTTAGAAATGGAGAAGCACAGAACATAATTTCCTACACCTTTGGGAAAAACTTATGGGAAGATTAAATAAGAATCAGCTTGAGGAGATGGCAGTTCTTTTTCGAAAGGTTTGATTTAGAAGGAATGTTTTTGTGTTTGAAAAAAGACTTTCCTGTCCAACAAGATTGCTTAAAAAAATGAAAACTTTTTTGTTCTTATAAGGCCCGTCCCGTGCTACATTGCTCTATTTTTAATAGGTCGAGATGTGAAGTGAAAAATTATTTCTAATTTAAGAGCACAAAGTGTATAGTTTTTTTTTTTTTTTTTAAATCTATTTATTAAAGTGTATGGATTTTTAACATCATTTTAACCAAGGCCACGCAACCAAGAATGCGTTTATTCCAAGATAATTTTGGTTAAACAGAGGTTTTACTCTTCCTTTAATGATATATGCATTTTGATATTGATGAATAGTTGAGTAATGTTAGTAGTAATGATAACTTATTGTTATCTTATTTTATTGATATGATAGTGATTAATAACCTGAATTTCAATATTATGAGTAATGCTACATTTAATTATAGAGTATATAAGTATTTGATACTCTAAAAATAGTTATAGAGTAATCTTACTTTAAAAAAAAAATAAGATTCATTATTAAAAATTTAATTTAATTTTATATAAATTTCATGTTTATTTAATTTTTCTAAAATGATTATCCGATACTTACGAACTCACTAATGCAACTATTCTTTCTATATCATTTTTACCCTCTAAGTGCATTGTTAATGGAATAGCTAAACATCAAAAAATATCTTCAAATTCCTAGTAGGACATAAAAGACTATCAACATTAGATTATTAAAAACTTTGATACATAACTTTTAGTTACAGTAAATCTAAAACTAAAAACAAATGTGATAGATACCATACATATATCAAATGTTTATTTTATTATAATTTTTATAACACTTTCTCTTCTTTCAATTTACATCTACAAACATCTATATAATTTAATTAGAATATAATTATTAATTAACATATAATAAGTAGAATAATAAAAAAAATTTATCTAATATTATTTTATTATTATATAATAAAAAATACCTATTTTAATATAAAAATTTATATAAATAAAATTAAAATTTATTTTATATTTATTAAAAATACCTTTTATATATATATATAATCTATTAACAATGCTGTTATTTTAACTGGATGAGCGTGGAAGTACGTGTTTTGAATGGACCGCGTGGAACTCCCGCGAGTGATTAATAAAATAGGTATAAAAATAAAACAATAAGGAAAGAAAGTCCGAAAGAGGACGGGAAGATTCGAGAAGTGTGTATACGAAAGCGTAGCAGTGACTTTAGCAAAACTGGTACGACATGCCCATTTGCTTGACAAGTGGGATGCTCATAACCGTTGGTCGGACTCAAAATTGGTTGAATAATTTTCCATACACAACTTTTAAAAAATAAATAAACTGTGACTGTGAGCTTGTAAGAAACAGACAAAATGGTGGCATGATCGTAATTCTGAGACATACCAAGTTCTATTTTAGGAAAACAGGTATTTCTAACTTTCTCTAAAAAGAAAATAAAACAAAAAATATTAATTATATTATTTTTATATTTCAGATAATAATAATGAGCCTTGAGGTAGGTCTGCAATGGGGGGAGTGATTCTCATTCACACTCTTCTTCTTCTTTCTTAGATATTTCTCTCAGGAGCTTCTATCGGAGGGCCGCGTCCGTTGGCGATCGGAGCTCCTTTCTACGTTCAAAAGAATCAATCTTTAGTTATGGCGCTTTCTAAGTGAGAAAAGCCGAGACCGTGTTTGGTTTGGTTTGGTTTGGTTTGCATATTCTGTGTGAATCAATCAAGATGAATGGAAAGGGTGACGGGATTGGAAATGGAGGACTCAGCGATGTGGAGAGCGAGTACATTCGGAGGTACCATCGCCACGAGCCCGGTGAAAATCAGTGTAGCTCCGAGCTCGTCAAGCGCATCAAAGCCCCTGTTCACCTCGTAATCTCTTCCTCTCTCTCTAGATGTCTATATGCATGTATGTATGTGCTATATTAGATGCATGGATAGATGTATGTCTGTTTGTCTATTTAGGTCGATGGATTCATATCAGGTTCAGTTTTGTGAGAAAATTGCGGGATTAGTATCTGTGTTTAAACATGTGATTTCTGGTGTTTCTTTGTAAATTTTCTGTTATTTGGCCAAATATTGGATAGCGGTCGATCTTGATCTGTGATATTTCTCGTTTGTGCTTCTTGATATTTAATTCTGAATTTGATGGTTCTTTTGATGTTCACCGATCATTTGTCTTTTTTTTTTTTTTTTTTTTTTTTGTCAAAAGCCAATTTTTTTACTTTCTCCAGCTGAGTATGTTTAATTGCAGAGAAATTGAGGTCAGATTTCCTGTTTCTGAGAGATTGCGAACTTATGTAGAGTTTCTCAGACTTCAGAGACTGAGAAGTCTTTATGGAAAGTGTCGATATTTTTTTTGTTTTCTTTTTAGCGTTGCTTATTCCAAAAGTAATTAAAATAGGTACTTTGATTTAATTCAAGTTTTCTGGTTTTCTTGAATATCATGAAGTTAAGCTTTTGGAAAATCCAAATTTCATAGTTTGAATTCTTCTCCCCTTCTTACCTCTGCCAGTCATTGGTTTCTTCGTAATTTCTTGGATTTAGGGTTCTGTAACTTCGATTTTGATTGGCTGCAATGGTATGTTTGGTAGGTTCGGCTAATGGTTCTGTTTGGTCGCTGAGGAAATATATCTACATGAAAACAATTAACTAATGTAGTCTTGAAGTTTTCAAATATTAGAGAAAAAGTATATATCAAATCTTTTTAGCCTATAATTACAACTATTTGGCTTACTTAGTTTCTGCATTTAACGTTAATAAATTTGCATAACTCACTGTTTTAGAGTCTTAAAATATCTTCTACTTCCCCCAAAACGTGTACTGGGTTAAGTTGTGTTTGATAGGTTTCCTTCATGAAATTAATAAATTCACCCACCCTTGACAGTTAAAGATGAGTATGCAACAAAGGGATGTTGTTGTTGATGCTTTTTGCTGATGAATATATGAGTTTTGTTTATGGATAATTATAGAACTTGACTTCTGATGATTGCGCATTTCCTCAGGTTTGGTCTTTGGTGAGGAGATTCGATCAACCACAGAAATACAAGCCATTTGTCAGCAGGTGCGTTTTGAAGGGGAACCTTGAGATTGGGAGCTTGAGAGAAGTGGATGTTAAGTCTGGACTTCCGGCAACTACAAGTACAGAAAGATTGGAACTTCTTGATGATGATGAGCATGTACTCAGTATGAAGATAATTGGAGGGGATCACAGACTTAGGGTATGGAATCTCTTTATTTTATTTTTTTATTTTAACTCTTTATTCACCTTTTCTCCTAATAAGAAGAGATGATATTTGTCTCCATGGACTACTATCTATTTTTGTAAGGTCTGGATATTCTGATCACCATCATGTCTGTTTTACAGCATTGTGGGTCTTCTTGTTGTGGTAATCTGTCCAACATTTAGCTTACCCATGTCTTTTATACAGCGATTGTATTGTGTCTATTGGTTTTGTTCCCAATCAAGGAGAGTTTCCTTGCCAAAAAGAAGAGAGTTCCAGACCTAATATGGGCCCATTTGTTACAAACATTATGCTGATGATGATATCAGCTCCATGGGCAAGTTTGGGGAATTTTCATAGTGCTTTCATGACCCAGTATCTTATTTAGATGAGTTAGATCCAACTCACATTTCTGGCTTGATATTTGAGTTCTTTTGTTTTTGTGCAATAAGCCTAAAGGAGCCCGACCTGTATCTGTTTGTTTTGTTGGTTCTTTCAGAACTACTCTTCAATCATTTCCCTCCATCCTGAGATTATTGATGGAAGACCAGGAACTCTGGTGATTGAGTCGTTTGTAGTGGATGTACCTGAAGGGAACACAAATGATGAGACTTGTTACTTTGTTCAGGCCTTGATCAAGTGCAATCTCAAATCACTTGCTGATGTCTCAGAGCGTCTTGCAGTGCAGGATCGAACTGAACCCATTGATCGGATCTGAAAGTTGGGGTTGGGGACGTGGTGGAGGCTCAGACTACCATGGATGAAGCTTCTGAGGCTTTCCTCTCTCGGGGGCTTTGGAGACAGACAGGCAATAGTTACTACTTCCATCTTTGATACATACATGCATACTCTCCTCTTGTTCACTACATCATCAACATTGCTTTCAGAATTGTATTCTGGATTTCCCTTCATTATTAGGTCAAGAACCAGAGCTCTTTCAAGGGTTTCTATAACTGTTCGTGAATGTAAAAACTCAGAAAGAAAAGAAAAATTGGGGGGAAAAGGTATTCTAGGCTCGACTTCTCTCGTTTCCAAGGTTGAGTCCAGTGCTGGTATGCTTTTATGGTTGTACATACGTCCTGGAAAGAGGTGATGCTTGTATATTTTGTTTTATGCTGTAGTAGTCGTAGTTTCTGTTTTGCATTGAATGGAGTTCTGGCGAAAAGCGACCGTGATTTAAGGTAAGAGTCTCGTAGTTGCTCTTTTATTAGTAACCATAGTTATCTGTATCTAATGCCCATATCCTTCATATGGTAAGATAAAGGTGGATGGGGGAGTGAGGCTTTTGTTCTTGAAATGGTAAAATCCGCAGGAAATTTGTTTGTGGGCAGTATCAGGATCCTTGGAATTCTCTTGGCAGGTAGATTTCGGAATCACCATAATCCACCTGGAATTCTGGTAGGAGAATCCCAAGGGAACAGATGCTGCTGCATGTATTTGCTGCTCACAAGATTGTTATGCAAATCTTGTGTTCTGCCATTATTTGATGTAGCTGAAATCGGCCGCCACTGCTACCACTTAAGAGTAGTAGTCATTCTCGCTCATATTTTCTATGTTTTTATTATTATTATTTTTTAATTTTTTAATGTTGAGGAACCTCTCTCCAGGGCAGGGTCCTTCGGATCCATTCTTGCAAAGTAAACTCTGATTCTATGCATTGCACTCTCGGAAGTTTCTATACATGAAACTGCTTAAATTGTTGGCTTTTATTAGGGGTGTGGTCTTAAAGAATTGTTTGCATTTATGAAGTGTTGAACCTTAGACCTTGAAGAGAGTGATACCCGATTCTTGCTCACCGATTCTTGCTCATCTAGAACGTCAACATTTAAAGAGAGAAAAAAAAAAAAATGTACAAGAACAATGTGTCATCTTCAATGAGGGTAACTTATCGGATGGCGATGAACAAGTAATGGTCTGGTGTTTATCAAAAGAAAAAAAGTAATGGTCTGGTGAAACTTTGACCAGTTTGAATGGCCGAATGTGTTACTATTTCAAATGGGTTCATTAATCTACTTCTTGACTTGGCATCCCCGGAATGCACTTTAATTGGTTGTGTATGAAGGTCCATTACCTCCTGGGTTGAAAAAAAAAACGTCATACTTTCTGTATCAGTTGTCGCCCAGGATTCACTGCAGATGAAGCAAGAAACGAAAGGTATATTTGCATGGCTGAATTTCTGGAGGAAGATTCAGATTTTGATCTTCAAAATTAAAATCTAAATTTAGACCAGATCCAAATCCGAACACAGCCTGAAAGAATTGGTTGATGCTAGATTTTTAAAGATTCAGCAATATCAGCTAATGGCGATATACAAAAAGGGTAGAAGTCTGAATGGAAAGAACAGGCACCATGCCGAGCAGAACTCTTTAGAATTACAATAAAAAGCTCCTATATTCTCAAATATGTATTTTCCTCGAAAATTCCACCCACAAAGGGATTTAAAGTTCAAACAATACAGGATTTCTCCAACTAGTTGTGCATGATATCCATCATCTTGGTTGTCTGTTAGCGATGACGCCAGAACTCTTCTTTGGAGACGCTCTGGGGCATGTATGAATGGACTTCCATTAGCACATCTTGTAATGGAAGGAGGAAAGGGGGGTTGCCAGTAGAATAAATAATCACATCTGTGTTGCTTTAAATATACTGTACAGAGCCTCCCCTACAGTTGACCAGATTTCCGACAAGAAAAGGAGCCAAATTCTAAACCAATACAAGGTCCCCTTCTTCTTGTGGTTCTTCTTGTTGCTCAGGTAGCCGTCCTTCACGGTAAGGCAGAAGAATGCGCTTTATTTCTTCGGCACTAAGTGTCTCATACTCTAAAAGTGCATTTGCCAGCGCGTGTAATGCCTTCTCATGCTGAATAAGTCAGACAAACAAGAGTTAGCCAGTCCTCCAATTCTCCGAGTCCAACCATGAATGTCCATCATAACTAATGGAGTATCAAGGTTGCCAATATTTCAAGCACCAATAAGATAAATGCCAAAGACAAGCCAAGCTATGCTACGATAGAGGTTGTACTCAGGAACCTGGATTCCTTCCAATCTATGCCAACTACAGAGGCCGTACTAAAGAATCTAATCCTACCATTCACATATATGACCGGTTCTTGGTTTTCATAATCCGCAAGGTAGACCTAAAGCTATGATAAAAAATAATCCAAAAGTGGAGTGCCCATAACCTTGGATTGCATATTTCTCATTTTCAAAAAAAAAAAAAAAACTACAAACAGATGAAAGCTAATGGAAAAACCTTCTTTAGCAATGCTTTCACACGGTCATATGCGTCTCTTAGAAGTCTCACCACCTGCACAACCAATGACACAGATTTAAATAATCTATACATGTGAATATCCGTTATTAGGCCAAAAGAACCCCAGATTCCAAAAAACATACTTCAGCATCAATACGCGATTGCATTTCCGAACTTGGCCGCTCTTTGATGTGAACTGGTCCAATTGTATCACTCATCCCACAATTGGATACCTTGCATGGCAAAAATTCCAAACAGCAATAAGCAATCAAAATGGAAAGTTGACATGTTTAAATCATACACAGAGGTCCGAGACAATATGCTTTGATTTATGCTGATTTCATAGCACAAAAAATAGGTTACAGGAATTAAAAAAGACAACCCCCATAAGATAAGCGCTTTGTTTACGGCATAAAAATGGAAATATACCATATAGTGGGCTAGCTCTGTAGCTGTGTGAAGATCACTACTCGCTCCCGTTGTGACATAGTCCTGACCAAAGATGAGCTCTTCTGCAACTCTTCCTCCCATACAAACATCAAGGCGAGCTAATAACTGCTTCTTGCTAACTGATGTCTCATCGCTGGAAGGAAGCTGAGTGACCATTCCCAAAGCAGATCCGCGTGGCATAATTGTCGCCTTGTGTATTGGATGGGCAGCCTCTGTATTGAAGGCAACAATCGCATGGCCACTCTCATGGTATGCAGTGAGCTGAAAGAAGTGCAAGTAACGTTAGGAAGTATTAGCTGTGCATTTGGGATTAAGTAATTCCTAGGAAGCTGTAAGAATTTATTGTCCCGCAGACGCTCTTAAGACATTTCTATTCCCGTGTCTCATGTTGTTAAATTGTTAGCACGCAAGCATTCTGATCCATTTAATTAGAGTTTATATAGAAATATAGAGATCGCAAAATCCAGTGATACGCTCAGGCTCTAATTAATACAGACTCAACCCAAAACATTGAACACATGATTCAATGGGTATAAAATCAGATAAGCCAATGCCTCAAACTATACCCTGGATTGCCTTATAAGAAGATATGCATACCTTCTTTGACTCTTCAGATATGAACATTGTTTTCCGCTCCGTACCCATCATGATCCTGTCTTTTGCAAATTCCAGCTGAGAAGCGGTTAACTTTTCTGCACCTTCAACAGCAGCTTTAATGGCAGCAATATTAACCAAGTTTGCAAGATCTGAGAAAGAAGAAAAGAAATGGAGAAGAAAAGAAAAGAAAAGAAAAAAAGGTTAAGTTGGCAGGACACATGGGTTACTAAAAGATGAAGAAAAAACGAAAAATCAGCTTGATTGAAGGAAATCAATTTTCATTTAGAGAGAGATGGGAAACTCACCAGCCCCATTAAATCCTGGTGTACCTCGAGCAATTGCTTGTACATCTACATTGTCAGCCAATGGTTTATCCTGTAGATAGAGCTCCAATATTTCTTGACGACCTCGTACATCTGGATTTGGAACAACAATCTAAACAGGTGGATATTTGTTAGCTTTTGTCTTTTAATGTCAAAATAAACCGACAGTAAAATTCAGATATATCTAAAGCAGACACTACTCAATGGAGCCATGGACTGAGAAGTGATGAACCAACCCAAAGAGTCCTTAGCCAGCATCAATTGCCAAGAAAATGGCCCAAATTTCAAAACTCTAAAAGATTATATAAAAATATTACATATAGAGGAAAGAACTTACATGCCTATCAAATCTACCAGGCCTTGTTAAAGCTGGATCAAGAATATCAGGCAAGTTTGTTGCAGCCATTAATATTATGCCCTACAGAAAAATGTCATGCATCTTCAGAAACACCGGAAGCAACTAATCAATATTGTAACATGTCTAGATGTACCTCATTCTGTTCAAAGCCATCCATTTCGACAAGCAGTTGATGCAATGTTTTCTTTGTATGGCCTTCCCATTGTTTTCTTGTGGACCCAACAGCATCTATTTCATCGATGAAAATTATACAAGGAGCCTATGAAATATGCAACAACGCAAATGATATGTCAGAAACACATATGAAAGCAGCACACACACATGTATATTAACAACTTTTAAACGTAGTACTAAATGATATTTGACGACTATAAACTAGAATGAATATGTGCGCCTTATATAATGCACAAAGAGCTTTACTCCCTTTTGGTTTCAGTTTGTAGTTGTAATTTTAGTTCTTTGTACTTTATGTCCCACCATTATTTGCAAAAGTCTCAGAATGATGTCTCCCGTTTTTCTCCAGATTTTCATGTCACAGGGTCATTGACCACCTTTGAAATGTAAAATTACTTCTATATCCATTCATACACACACACACACACACACACACCAGTGTCCCAAAGAATGCCTCAAGAACCAAACCTTTTTCTTTGCAGCTTGGAATAAGGATCTCACACGCCGAGCACCGACACCAACAAACCTGCCATACAGAGTAACATGAAATTAGCACCCCAACAAACATTACTTGAGTAATTCCAAGATTGGAGCAACCATGGTGTATGGGTGTATAGTGGATCCGGTTATCTGTTAGGTTAATATGTGGGCAGATAACCATCCACATGCATCCAGATATGCAGACTGGGCCAGAAGATGAACAGTCTTTAAATTGAGCATTATTATTTCAGTCTAAATAACCACCAGAACCCATCCCTAAGATCACAAGTTATCATATGAGATCACAACTTTTCAGAACAGGTATATTAGTACTCCCAACACATCCCTCATATTGATACCAATTTTCTGTTCCCAATACCATCTTTTCAATGCCAAAAGAAAATTTAAAGGGACAATTTAACGGCCAAAGGAGTTTAGTGGTAATCACAAGAAGGTCTGTAAACCGGTGCAACAGCATTAGCAGCTAGTGTATTGACAAACACTATTACGTGTATGATTTAACTGGTAGAACGATGATGGGACTAACTGGAAAATGGATCATTCAAAATAAAACATGAATGGTAATACATAGAGCCGCATAAATCAACCATCAAAGGAGAAAGCACTAATTTTCATATGCTTAAAAAAGGAAAAACTGGAAAGAATTGTCAATGGACAGCTTTGCTGTCCATATTTGTTTCCATATTTGTTTCATACTTATTTCCTTGATTTACTCTTCCGTGTAATTAGCTTAATATTTGACAGATTGTATAGGAATAACAGTAGCATTTACGTAGCTCTTTCCATGTATAGAATTCCTTGTACAGCTTATATAATAGAAAGAAATCACAAGGCCAACTATTCGGCTATTCATTCATCTTTTTCGACTTATCTTGACATGGTATCAAGAGCCGGTTGAAAATTTTTTTTTCTCTCGGTTTGTTGTTGCCCGCGTGAATTTTTCTGGTCTTTTTCCTTTCGGTTCTGTGTCTCGGCGTCTTCTGAGTCTCGGCAGCACATCTCGGCATTTTTCTGTTTCTGTTTTTTCACATCTGACATCACAGCCTTGTGTTTTTCGGCATTCTGTTTCTGGGGTAGTGTTTCTCGGCAGCCTCTGTTTCAGTTTGAGCATTCTCGGCAGCTTCTCGGCATTCTGTTTCTGGGGTAGTGTTTTTCGGCAGTCTCTGTTTCAGTTTGAGTCTTCTCGGCCACTTCTCCATCTATCGACCCGTTCCTCTCCTGGAGTGGTCTTTTTCGGCAGCTTCTGTTTAAGGTCTGGGTATTTCTCTCGGTCTCTCCGTATTTTTTTTTGGGTGTCGTTCCTTTTTGCCTGGAGTGGGTGTTTTCGGCACATTTTTTTTGTTCTGGATATTTTTTGGGCTTCTATTATTTGTCAACAGCAGGTCCTTCTATTGGTCTCTCTCCATTTTTTTTAGACTATTTTCTGCTATCTCGGGTTCCATTTTTTTTGCAATGGACTCTGCACCTGTGTGTGTCAAGTTTACTGGCAAAAATTACTCTACTTGGGCTTTTCAGTTTGAACTTTTTCTAAAGGGAAAAGACCTTTGGGGTCATATTGACGGAACCGATGTTGACGACCCATCCACTTCTGACAAACCCAAGACTATTCCTTCATGGGCTGTTCTTGACGCTCGGATTATGTCTTGGCTTCTTGGTTCGGTGGAGCCACATATTGTTACCAACTTGCGGGCGCATCGCTCCGCTCAATCCATGCGGAATTACTTGAAGATGGTCTATCATCAAGATAATGATGCTCGTCGCTTTCAGTTGGAACATGCGATTGCCATGTTTCAACATGGTAGTCTTTCCATCCAAGACTACTATTCGGCCTTTTTGACTCTTTGGCATGAATATACCGATTTGGTTATAGCGGATGTTCCTGTTGCCGCTCTTTCGACTATTCAGAAGCTTCATGAGACTAGCCGGCGTGATCAGTTTCTTATGAAACTACGCCCGGAATATGAATCTGTTCGCTCCTCTCTACTGAATAGATCTCCTGTTCCCTCTCTTGATGTTTGTTTTGGTGAGTTACTTCGCGAAGAACAACGTCTTAGGACTCAAGTTGTTCTGGACCAATCTCATGGCAGTTCCGGGACGCCCACTGTGGCTTATGCTGCCCAAGGACGAGGATCCTCTATGACTTCTAAAAATCTGCAGTGTTTCTGCTGCAAGGAATTTGGGCATATTGCTGCCAATTGTCCTAAAAAGTATTGTTCTTATTGCAAGAAAAAGGGTCATATTATCAAAGAATGCCGTATCCGTCCTCAGAATCGTCAGGCCCACGCTTTTCAGACTTCTGTTACTGTTCCTCCTGCAGCAACTTCTGTATCACACGACTCTCCTTCAGGTGCTTCTTCTGATCTTGCATCCCCTGCCGCCACTTACTGCACCCCTGAAATGGTGCAACAGATGCTTATTTCCGCATTATCTGCGATGGGCTTTCAAGGTAACAATTCTACTACACTTTGGTATGTAGACTCAGGGGCTTCTAATCACATGACGAATACTTCCACATCTCTGTGTCATGTTCGGCCCTATGCTGGTCACTCTGCTATTCAGACTGCCAATGGCAGTTCTCTACCCATAGCTGCTGTCGGAGATGCCTCATCTACCTTTACTAATGTGTTTCTTGCTCCTCAACTTTCCACGAATCTTATTTCTGTTGGTCAATTAGTTGATAACAATTGTGCTGTTAATTTTTCTGGTGATGGTTGTGTTGTGCAGGACCAGGTAACGGGGGAGCCGATCGCAAAGGGACCTAAAGTGGGGCGCTTGTTTCCACTATTTTTACCTATTCCGTCATTTTCTTCAGTTTCTTCTATTAAGTCTTTTGCTTGTAATAATATTCCTGATCTAAGTATGGTGTGACATCGTCGTTTAGGCCATCCCAATACTCAGATCCTATCTCATGTATTGCACTCTGGTTTTCTTGATAATAAAAAATGGTCTTCTTTATCTCTTCAGTGTGATTCTTGTAAGCTTGGTAAAAGCAAAATTCTTCCATTTCCTTTGCATGCCAGTAGAGCTTCTAGCTGCTTTGAGCTTATTCATAGTGATGTTTGGGGACCTTCCCCGGTTAGTTCACATGACAAATTCAAATACTATGTGACTTTCATTGATGATTATAGCAGATTCACTTGGGTCTATTTTCTTCGTTCTAAATCTGAGGTTTTTCGTACTTTCACTGATTTTTTAGCATATGTTGACAATCAATTTTCTGCGACTATTAAGACTTTACGTACAGATTCTGGTGGTGAATATTTGTCTACTGAGTTTCAGGCTTTTTTGGCTTCTAAAGGTATTATTCACCAACGTTCATGTCCCGCTACTCCCCAACAAAATGGAGTAGCTGAACGCAAAAATCGTCACCTTCTTGATGTGGTACGTACTCTTTTGTTAGAATCTTCTGTTCCATCCATGTTCTGGGTTGAGGCTCTAAAAACTGCTACTCATTTGATTAATCGTTTACCTTCCCAAGTATTACAAATGGAGTCTCCCTATTTCCGCTTGTTTGCTCAGCAACCTAGTTATGATAATCTTCGTATCTTTGGTTGTGTATGTTTTGTTCATTTACCTCCTCATGAGCGACATAAACTATCTGCTCAATCTGTTCGGTGTGCTTTTTTGGGATATAATGTGTGTCAAAAGGGATTTGTTTGTTATGATCCTACTTTACATCGTACACGCATTTCTCGAAATGTTATTTTCTTTGAAAATCAACATTTCTTTCCTATGTCATCTGTGCCCTCTTCTTCTACTGTGGTCCTTCCCTCCTTTGAGCAGCAGCTCTCAGATCTTCATCATGTCAGTTCTCGCTTTAAACTAGGTATGGTGTATACGAGACGCTCCTGCTCACAGTCTCTTCCGGTGGCTAACCCAATATCTAATCCTAACATACACCGGCATCAGTCAGTTGCTGCACCTCCAGAGCCTTTGGTACGTCGCTCTTCTCGAGTGTCTGTACCCCCGGATAGGTATGGTTTTTCTTCTGGCAATTCTGTTTCAGCTCTGACTGCTGCATTGTCCAATTTTGATATTCCTACATGCTACTCACATGCTGTTAAGCATGACTGTTGGCGACAAGCTATGCAGGAAGAAATTGCCGCTCTAGAGGCCAATCACACCTGGGACATTGAGCCTTGTCCTTCCACTATAGTTCCCCTGGGTTGCAAATGGGTTTACTCCGTCAAGGTTCGCTCTGATGGGAGTTTGGATCGTTATAAAGCTCGACTTGTTGCTCTTGGGAATAATCAGGAATATGGTGTCAATTATGAGGAGACCTTTGCTCCTGTGGCTAAGATGACTACTGTTCGTACGATTCTAGCCCTTGCTGCTTCCAATGATTGGCCGCTACATCAGATGGATGTTAAGAATGCTTTTCTTCACGGGGATCTTAAAGAGTGTATTTATATGAAGCCACCTCCGGGATTGTTTCCCTCTCCGACCTCCAATGTATGTAAACTTTGTCGCTCTCTTTATGGTCTTAAACAAGCTCCGCGGGCCTGGTTTGATAAATTTCGAACCACTTTACTAGAATTCTCCTTCAAGCAGAGCAAGTATGACACTTCATTATTTCTTCGGAAATCAGACATGGGTATTGTTGTCCTCTTGGTTTATGTTGATGATATTGTGATCACTGGTTCTGATTCTGCTTTACTTGTCCAGCTTAAGACTCATCTCTCAGAATCCTTTCATATGAAAGATCTTGGGTCTCTCACATATTTTTTGGGTCTTGAGGTGCATCGTAGTTCCTCGGGTATTTCCCTCAATCAACACAAGTATGCTAGTGATTTGGTAGCTACAGCTGGATTGCAGGAAGCTACCTCTGTCGATACTCCTATGGAGTTAAATATCAAGCTTCGCAAAGAGGAGGGTGACCTACTTGTTGATCCTAGTTTATATCGGAAATTGGTGGGTAGCCTTGTCTATCTCACTATCACTAGACCAGATATTTCTTTTGCTGTACAGCAAGTTAGTCAGTTTCTTCAGACTCCTCGTCATCTCCATTTGGCTGCTGTTCGTCGGATCATACGCTACGTTCAGGGCACTTCTGCCCGTGGCTTATTCTTTCCTGCAGGAAATTCTCCCCGTCTTGTTGCTTATAGCGATGCTGATTGGGCTGGTTGTGCTGATACACGTCGCTCCATCACTGGTTGGTGTGTGTTCTTAAGTGATGCATTGATCTCCTGGAAGAGTAAGAAGCAAGACCGAGTTTCTAAGTCCTCTACAGAATCTGAGTATCGAGCGATGTCTCTTGCTTGTTCCGAGATTATTTGGCTTCGAGGATTGCTTGCTGAGTTAGACTTCTCTGAGCCTGATCCTACTCCTTTACATGCTGATAATACAAGTGCTATTCAGATCACGGCCAATCCTGTCTATCATGAGCGCACCAAGCATATTGAAGTTGACTGTCACTCTATTCGTGAAGCCTTCGACGCTCGTGTTATCACTCTTCCCCACATTTCCACTGAACTACAAATTGCTGATATCTTCACCAAGGCTCTTACTCGTCATCGACACTGCTTCCTAAGTAGCAAATTGATGCTTGTTGATCAACCCGCATCAATTTGAGGGGGGCTGTCAATGGACAGCTTTGCTGTCCATATTTGTTTCCATATTTGTTTCATACTTATTTCCTTGATTTACTCTTCCGTGTAATTAGCTTAATATTTGACAGATTGTATAGGAATAACAGTAGCATTTACGTAGCTCTTTCCATGTATAGAATTCCTTGTACAGCTTATATAATAGAAAGAAATCACAAGGCCAACTATTCGGCTATTCATTCATCTTTTTCGACTTATCTTGACAAGAATACCATAATCATTAGTTTTTTCAGTAAAAACCGGTATCATAATTTTTATTTTTGATAGGTAATAAGAGATTTTATTAATAAGTTAAAAACCGGTATCATAATTTAAAAAGAGGAAGAAAATATGCAAGCTGTGTCATATATTATAAGTTAGCAAATTTATGTACAGTAAAATTGGCTTACATTTCCTCAAATTCAGATCCTGCTCTATAGAAAAATGGTACCCCAGCTTCACCAGCAATAGCCTTTAAGGTCCCAGAGAGAAGAAAAAAAAATATATCAGGAAAATTTACAAAATATAACTAGATTGGATTGAACGCATTACACAAATGGAAGATTTCATGCAAAACCAGACACAAACAAATTCAACATAAATGACTGAGAACTCATCATTGCAAACTAAGATCAGTAATCATTCCTACTTGGAAACATATGCATGGAAAGATGAAGAAACTCGGCATGTATAGCATTATAAAGCAGGATCCATTATCCTTCCTTTGTATCAACTAGGAAGGCAGATATATGTTCTGAAACAAATTTCTACAGGTATAGACACTTACTTCTTGTTTGAATATGAGTGGAAGGCAGACATATGTCCACCAATTTCTGGTAATTTAAAATAATGCATTTGTAATACTGTTTGCTTCCATTTGAAGTTCCATAATATCACTTTATTTTTTTCAATGATAAGTTAGATGAAATAAGTGTCTTCCAATGAACTCCATGTGCATAAAATCTCACATCAAAACCAACAATGTCAAATATATTAATAACATGCTTGCCAACAGGCATTTAATTCCATATATGGGTGGGAAAAAGCTCCATGAAAAAATAAAAAACCATATGTAGAATTATGCAAATAAGCACCTTACCTTGGCAAGCAAAGTTTTTCCAGTTCCAGGTGCTCCTGTCAAAAGAATTCCCTGCAAATAAGTATGTGTTAGGCTCTATAATATAAAAACCATCAAGTATAGTAACCCAAAAAAGAAAAAAAGGTTCCAAACAGGTGAAATCAGAAAGACAGAAATACCCTTCAATATGGGACCAACCAAACTGACAGACTACAAAACTAACGAAGAAGGTTGAAATCTCTTGATCACACAAGCATGCCAAACTCTAGCACATGCACATTTCATGCTTAACTAACAAAGCAATAAGTTATAGCTAACTAGTGCACTGCATGATCAACAAGCAACATAGAATCAATATGTTACACTGCATACAAGGTGAGAAGAACCTAAACCGGAATATTTGCAAATAAGGAATTCCAAAGAATAATTGTGATCCAAATAAAACTATCTTGATCAAACCTTTGGTAACTTTCCACCAAGTCGAGTAAATTTTGAGGGGTTTTTAAGATATTCCACCACTTCCTCAAGCTCCTGCTTCGCATCATCACAACCTTTGACATCCTTAAATGTTTTAACATTCTGCAAGACAACAAATTAGTCAGGATGATTAAGAAGGTGCTCTTCCACACAAGTGTAATGCATGTAACAGATTTTAAACACTCAAATTTCTAGAAATTTACTCCCATAAAAACAATTAAGAAACCAAGAAAAAGATTTTAACAAAGTTATTACCAAAAGTGGCTAGGTAATAGCACGTCCTTACCTTACCTTTTAGATAAAAATGGAAATAAAAACTAGGCACAAGCCGGAAAGTCTCCCTTTGTTTGTGTACCAGTTTCAGTTAAAAATTTCAGACAAAATTGTTGGTACTTGTCCAACTATCCTTTTTTTTTTTTTTTTTTTTTTATTTTTTTTATTTATAGGTAAACGATATTATTAATAGGAATAGGCATAGCCCAAGTAAAACAAGAAGTTATACTAGAGATAAAGCCTATCTAAGTTGCTAAAGAAGACTTGTCCAACTATCCTAAAATCGTTCAAGTGAATAATAACTAAAGTTTTAACCATTTTCAAGGAACTGTAGCTATGTCTTAAAAGGTTGCAAATATGAAGAGTAGAGAACACCAAACATCTACCTTCTCGGGCGTAACATCTCTATTTAACTCTTTTGGGGCATAGGAAGAACTTGAGCCAACACCCGATGTTCCTATCCCACCCAAGCTCCCTATGTACTTTTGAAGTGCAGCAGCACCCATTAACCTGAAAATATAAATCATGTTTGCAGGGGGTACAACTTCAGGATACAGGATACAGGCAAGCACTAACTACTAGGAGTATGTGCGTGTGTGTGCACAGAGAGAGAGAGAGAGAGAGAGAGAGAGAGAGAGAGAGAGAGAGAGATCATACCATACTAATCCAACAGCTACAGTGAACAAGATGGTTGAGATAAGCTCTTGGGCAAAACGTGATTTGTTTGAAACTTTAGGCTCAACCTAACAGAAGAACCATCTCTTATAAGTTACATTAAAAAAAGCACAAGAAAAAATGAGTATCCATGTAGAAAGTGGAAAAAAAATTTAAATCTTGCACCATATAATCAAACTTTACACCAAAAGAAGAAAATTTTAAACACATCCTTCAACCTATATTGACACAACCCTCTTTAAAAACTTACCATTACAACATGCAATGGCTGCTTCTCCGATATGCCAGGGTTCGAAAAAGCCTCGTCTGTGTTACCCGATGCCCGCTGCTTGAGCTCTTGCAACTACATGTATAAAATTAATCATCAAATGAGTAAGACATCTTAACTTAAGATGAATACAAGATAAAAGGAAGCAAGATGAGGCAATATGGGAGGATCACACACACACGCGCACACACACATCAGCCCAGAAATGATTCAGAGCTGAATAACTTGGAAGGACTGCAGCTGTTGATTTGCTTCTTATTGTTCGTACTAAGAGAATGCTTCAATTATGCAATACCATGGTTAAGAGTGGTGAATGAGGATATCCATCTATGTAGTCAAACACGGATGAACATGAGTAGCCTCAGATACATGACAAGGTATCTCAAACACAGATACAAAAGTAATGAGCAAATTAATCTAGAACTACGACTCATAGAAATGGCCTAAAGAGCAAGAGAAACTGAAAATCCTTAAGAAAAACAGAGAAATAGAAGTAGTGCTCAAATATCATGATACATGAATATGTACTGAAATTGCTACACCCATGCTCATATCAAACTTTGGGGGAAAAAAAGGAAACTGGAAACGTGGAGGATCAGCCTGGCAGTGACTTTCGCACTTAAAATATTCATGTAAAGTGACATATAGTAGAAGAATGAATGCTACATGGACTATATGAACTAAATAAAAATATATAAAATATATGGTCTGTTTTAAAAAAAATAAAGGCAGGTTTTATTAACTAAAGGGTGTCAACTAAATATATCCATTCAAGAAATGATATAAAAGAGACAAGTTTCCCGTCATGATAGGCTAGCATCCATTCCATGGTTCTACATGGAACCATTTCTAGACTTTTCATTTTCTTTATTATCAATAGCACACTTTGTGGCTATATGTGACATGAAAGGCCTATCATACCACCTATACCATATCTAATCACTCAGGCTGAACATGGCACCTTGATAAGACGAGCAAGTAATCACCAGTGAGTGATAGGGGTGAATTTGTAAAGAAGCATCGATCTTTCTAATTCTATAGTAAGATTTGGACAATTTGAGAATGGCAAAACTCCTGAGATACCATTCTTCTAACTTCTAGGTTATATTAGAGTACACGAGATACACATGTTTCTTTGCTAGGAACATTTGCAATCCATTATCTACACAAACACGAACACGAATTTCCATATTGGTTAAAATGCATTTTTTTTTTATATAATGTATTGCATGGAATGGGTTAATTTCAAGTCATCCTAAAGACATAAAACTTTGAAAAGTATAACAGAATATACAAACAACAAAAGGCAAACCATCTAGGAACAACTAAATACTAAAAGGTCCAAAACATGACAATTGGAGCATTAGTCCATGCGTAATCGCAATGCTTGATTACCAATGTAGGAAGACTAGAAGGCTTCCCAGTCTCCTCGTCTGGAAGATATTCTGATATAGCATTCGTGACCACAAGAGCTCGAAGATATTCTGCAACTCCTCTACTGTCTACAGCATGATCCCTTTGCTCAAAACGCTTGATGACAGACTCTGGACTGCAAAGTGAGAAGGAAAAAAGTTTCGAACAAATTTTGGTTAATAACTTTAAAAGAAAAGAAAATATGTATAGTGTGTTGTGACAACATAAGAGAATTCAATCAGGTGTGCATTAAAGGTGTAAAGAGTCTTTATATTCTTCTCTTTTCCTCCATTTTCATTTCGCAATCAAGAAGAACATTGAAAGTCTTTAAGAGTAAAAAATTAATATTGTGAATCCCCCTGCTATAATTTTGCCCAACAGACTAAAACAACCATATGCCATACTAGAATAAATTTTTACATTCTGAAAAAACATAATCTTCATAGACCACAATTTCATTTCCATTACCATTATTTTCCCCTACCAAGCAGAAGATAACGAATTAAAAGAACGCAAAACTGAATCATCTAACCTATGCTTATTAAGCTCAGCCAGTAGAACATTTTGCTTCACCACGTCCTTCGGGTTTGCATCTGCCTCCGCAATCAACCTGTCCAACCGCTTCTCCTGCCGCCAAAACGGCCACCAACTCAACCAATCCCTCTCCAGAAACTTCTCGAACCCTTTTCTCACTCTCACCCATATCCCCATCAAGAACACCACAAACGGTATACGACTCTTGATCTCAGCATCACTCAAATTCCCACCCTTTCCCTCTCTGTCAGTAAAATTCTGCTCCTTTCCCTCACTTTGCTCCACTTTCTCACTATTACCCTCACTACCCACTCCACCATTCTCCAAACCCACCTCTCCAAATTCACTCTTCAACTCAATTTCCGGATTCCCACCGCCAAATTCGTCAATTTTTGAATTTCCAAAATCGGAAACCGAGCTAATCCCATTGAAACTCGAGCTCCGGCCATCAAAATCCTTGAAATTCAAATCTTTAGAATCATCAACCCAATCCGTATCCGAAAAATTCAATCTTTCGGAATCGAAACCCGCACTTTCGGAGCGTAATGTACAAGGAACCGTCCGAGTCCGGGTACGAAATGGGGATAAACGGAAAGTTGAGGAAGTGAACGTAGAGAGAGAAAGCGGATTGAACGAGAGACAAGAAGAAGAAGAAACATAGCGAGTAAGATGAAAACGCTTCGAAGGAGCGATGAACAGCGAGGGTTTATAGAGAAGAAACGCTTGCAGAGTAGTGGTCATTGTTGATGGAGTTTCTCAGAATCTCTCAGTTTCAGCTGCACTCCCCCTCGCCGAGCTGGGGAGAGAGAAGGAGAGACGGATTGAGAGCCACAGAGAATTTTGGGTCAGGAAGAGAGAGCCTTATCTTTGGGATTGAAATTGGCGCCGGCTCTGGTCGTGACTCGTGAGACTGACTGCTTGCACAGCTATTTACGTCTTTTTGCGATGTTTCTTGTATTTTTTTCCCAAGCGAATCAAAGTTGGGAAATGATATTCCCATCTATTGATTTTTTATTTTTTAAATGTTTTGTTAATAAATTTGTGATTTTTTAAATATTTAAAAAATAAAAGTAAGAAAAAGAAAAATTTCACGCTGTCGTAAAAACCTTGGATGGGGTTTCTCGGTGGACCTAGCAGGGTCCATCAAAGTTTTATCTTGAAAGGAAAAGGCTTATAATCCAGTACAAAATTTGAAAACATGGAGGCCCAAAATTAGGAAATGATCCTAATATATATAAATATTTAAACGTGGATAGAGGCTCTCTCCTAATTTCGGAAGTGGTCCAAAATTACCTAACGATTTAAGTAAGTACGAGCCTCACTTTATACGAGTGTCATCATTCTTCTATCCTATAGGATTGGAGTTCTTTTTTTTTTTTTTTTGAATTATTTAAAATGCACTTTGAGAAAAATTCTTTACCGAAAGACTGTTTACTTCTGGATTAATCAGGACACTATATTCACATCCGATACTAATAAAAAAGAAATAACTATACACGAGGGTCATAAACTTAAGTGGGGGTACATTGCAGCCCTTCACATTTATGGGATGGGTGGATGATGAATGAGAAGTTCTTAAATTTTATCTTGATTACAAGGAGTTCCAATTAATACATTATCCCAAAACTAAGATGGAGATTAACCGGTTGTATTGTCAATGACGTTGCTGCAGTGATCATGTGTGATTATGACAATATTATTGGATAAAAGTGTAGATAAAAACTTTCCCACCACTTTTCGAGAGCATGGTTATAGTGTCATTTTGCTATGCAATTGATTTTATTCATAAGTAATGCTATACAATCACTTAGAATGAAATCTACTATTAAATTTTTTTTTTTCACATAAATTCCGTATTTATTTATTTTTTTTAAATAATTACATCATATTTATATATTCACTATTGCAAAGAAACCGTCCGTAGCTGGCCTGCCCCAAAAATGGAATTCAGTCATTTTCTGCACGAGTTTTCTAGTTCTGCTCGACTACTTAAATTTTTCAGATGAAAATTTTAAATTTTAAGATTAAATATTAAAATATTATATTTTAATATTATTATTATTTTAAAATTTGAAAAAGTAGAAAAAATATTAAATTATTTATTATATTTTATATGAAAATTTGAAAAAATTGTAATGATAAGATAAAAATTTTATATTTGAGATGAAATTTTTTTGACCAAACAGTACCTATTCTTTGGACATCGCAAACTGGAGCACCAGAGAGGAACACACAACATGACGTGGCGCACACATGACTCATCCGATCACTGGGGATGGTGAGATCAAATCTTCGAACCCTCATTCCAGCCGATCACTTGGGATAGAGATATAAAATCTTTCAACCCCCATTCCTAACCACCAAATTTCGAATGCTACTGCAACGCAAATGCGAGACAATTGGGTGTACTGCAGAGCATAGCAGCAGTCCAACGCATAATTGTGAATGATGACATACGAAACAAGAGCGGCTAAAACGTTTGGATATAACACACAAAAGAAACGATTTTTAGTGTGTAATTTGAGAGAGAATTACAACCAAAGAAAGGGGCAGGAAAAGAAAACCAAAAAGCAGAAAATGAAGCAATTAAGACAGACCCTTCCGGGAAGGGCACTATCGCATCTGGCCAGATCCATAAGGGGGCGGCAACATTGATGGCTGTGGCATGCCACTCTGGATCGATGACTGCATCATTCCTGGGGCAACTTGAGGCAGCATTGTCCCAGGTGGCATGTAAGGATTACTATGCATCTGCATCGGCATGGACTGATGCATTGGTGGTACACCAGGACCCCACCCAGCTGAAGGCTGAGGCATCGCAGGCTGCTCTGGCGTTGGAGTAAATGTGGCCCCATTGTATTGAACAGTAGGACCCATTCCTGAAACCGGCTGTTGCCCCAGAATTGAGGGTTGGGAGTTCACCACAGGGTTGTTGGGAATTGTATAGTCTCTGCTCCGATCATTGTTGACCTGAAATCAACACACCAAGCTACAAACGTGTCACTTGCTGCAAGTTTAAATCAGTGAAACGTCTCAAACGAAGTATTCCATGATTGCTCATAACATTCTTCTTCTCCCTCCCCCCTCCCAGCTTGGTAAAGCAAACACCTCAAACCCTACCCAATCCCACCTTTTTACCACTACCAACAAGGCTCAATCCATGCATAATGGTTACGAGTATGCCATAATCAACAAAATAGAAAATGAAAGTAAATTACTAGGGGTCTTGAAAGCATTTTCAATCCATGGGCAACCCCGTTGACTGCTAGGAGTCACAGATTCTTCTTCCCTAAAACAGTCAAGTATGTTACTGTGTTCAAACAGCAGATATGAGTACCCAAAGGAAAAAAAGAGCAACAAATGGAAGTTTCACAGTAGAGTTTCCCAGAACTACATTTCTGTTGTACCAAAAGCTACCTTAAAGGTTATATATACAGAGAATACTAACTGAGGCAAGAGATGGAGAAGGAAAAACTAAATTTCAGATCCTAATTGAAGCCAACAATGGAAACTAAAAATCTAATATGAAAACATTTCTTTGAAGCACAAACTTTGTAAGATTGGTTCAAAACCAACGGGATGAAATGGCAAAAAATGAAAAATAAAACATCTATGGAGCTCAATTCTGTTTCCTAAATCGCATCCCCACAACAAAGCCAGAAATAAGGATGCCGGTTTTGTTAAAAACCAAGTAAGAGGATACGACAAAAGACAGTAATCAACAGAGGCAGCAAATAAGTATAAGTACTCATAAAACAAGTTTCCGTGCTTTCTCCTTACCGAGGATTAGATTTCATTCTAATTACTGTGACTACCGTAAAACATATGAAAAAGTTCTTCTGAAAGGATATAGTTTAATTACCTTAATGCTGAGATCGGTATGGCGTGAATACGAGATGTGAAGTTTGCAAAATCCTCCATCATAGATGCAGTGTCCTTCCAAGGCTTCCTTGGCAACAACAGCAGTCTGAACATCTGCAACCATGGCACTGATTATACATCCTTGTATTACATAACAAAAGGCTGCAACATTCCCTCACTAGAAATGTAGGCAAAGCCAATACAAAAGTAATGACAACACATAAGAAGACTGCTGCTACAGTAACATAAAATTAGTGCAAGCGTGTCTAACACCAAATGTATATTAAACTAATCAACTAAAAGGCTTATGTGTTGGGTGGACAAATGGGTATCCCACTTCCTCAAGCAATTATTCCGTCATTTTTTGAAGTTGATTTGCTCACATAAGTTAGGCATTTTTGTAAGAGCATAACTGGTTGCCTACTGGAAATGCTCTTCAATACAAATAAACAGACTCAATAAATTAGGGTAAAGCGCGCACACACACGTCACCACTTGGTTAAATGATTAGCAATTGATTTTTAAGCAATCCGGCTACAGAAAATAACATTTTCACATTCACTTTGAACAATTATGTAAGAGCTTAGGTTAGCAGCCTAATACTTGGTTAATAGAGTGCATTTCTTCATAATTTACTTTTCTCCACTTTTCTCTCTCCCTCACTTTGTAAGTAAAAAATTTTGACCAAAAATAAACAATCAGGTTTAAAGCTTACCCGGGTATTGGATCAAAGCCTGTACACCCCCATTCTTATCAAACATGGCAATCTTTTGGACAGGCCCAAAAGCAGAGAACACCTATCCATGAAAGCAAACATGTGAAATATCAGAATTGAGTATGACTCACACCAAAAACAAAGAGTATGCCAATCCTTAATTGAAAGAAAAGTATGACAATAGCAGAGTCAACCGAGAAATTTAACACTTGTGATGTATATAATAAGTACCATGTGTAAAACATCCAAAGTGACAGCATACTGCATGTTTTCAATAGACGCAAGAAGAACATTACTCTCTGGTTCTAGCTTTTTCCCATCCAAACCAACAGTTAACTGCAATGAAGAGAAATAATTCCATTAAATCACACCATGCAAAACACACAACATTTAAGCATCTCTAAGGGACAAAACTTGCAGTCTACTAAACTACGGATTGGTTACCAAAAACTAAACAATCTCATCTCATCTAATCATTACAACTTTTTCAAATTCTCATACAAAATATAATAAACAATTCAAAATTTTCAAATCCCAATACAAAACTAATATTAAAAATTTTTATTATAACAATATTTTATTTATTACTATTCAAAATATCTCATCTTATCTCATCTAAACTATGTAACCAAATGGGTGGTGACATGCTTGACAATGTTTGGCACAGTAGTAAACTAGGCTATTGAAACAATTTCATTGCATTATATGATTGTATGTGTGATGCCATCCACCATTTGAAGGCCCCTTATGCGAAAAGTCAATAGTCTAACACCTTGATGCCCACAACAAAAAATGTCAGTTGAATTGTCTAAACACAGCCTTCTAGAAGTCTACATAATTCCATTGAGTGTCCATTCCCAAAGCTATACCTGGCCATTTCCATCTATTGCTGACGGAGCAACAGGAAGGTAAGGATTAGTGTAGTCCCTGAATCAACAGAAAATGTAGTCATAATAAAGCAAGAAAAATAGTGATAAAAGGGGCTGGACCAAAAAATGAAGGATGAAAAAGGGGTAAGCAGTAAGAAGTGCATTCATTACTTGTCTACAACCAAAAATGGAAAGATACATCTTATGCTCAAAACAATTAGAAATACAAAAACCGGATACTCAATGCTCAGGAATACCTGCTTCGGTGGCTCTGGAATTTCACACTCAAATCTGTGTGCGCAGAATATGTGATCCTAAGGGTACATGGTCCCACGTGCTCTGGAAGAAGATACCTGAAGCCAAGGACAAAAAAATGTCAGTAAATCACAATGCAGGAACAGTTGATAACAGAAAATGGGTATAAAGTGCATAGCTCTGTCTGTGGAACACATGAATGTGCTAGGATCAAGGTCCTGTTGGCACAACACAGTATGCCGGTGACTCATTTTTCTGTTCAATTTTGCTCCCCCTTTTTTATTTATCAAAAAAACAAATAAATAAATAAAATCAAAAAGAAAAAAAAAAGTAGGGTAAGAGAAGTTTAAAAGTCCACCGTCTACCCAAAGTCTGATATATCACGGGTACTCTAAAGTCTAACGTCCAGTGGGGATAAGTCTCAATGCATGTGCACCACATAACAGCCATATGGTCCACAGAAGTTGGACTAAATACAATCTCAAACATATAATACAGTTGTCACCTAGGAATGCTTCTTCCATCTAGGGCATTCTTTGCAGAAGAGGCAGTTTCTGTATCTGAAAATTGTACCAGGGCCTGAAGAAAAATATTTCAAAATGAGCTTGTATTCTTTTTTTTTTTTATTGGTAATCAAGTAGTTTTATTCAAAATAATTGGCAAATCCCAAGTACACTGGGCGTATACTTGAAAAAAAAAATGAGCTTGTGTTCAACAGCTGGAAGAATCAAGCGACGGGGAAAAAGAGAGAGAGACCTGAAATCCTGCTGTCTTCTCAAAGGTAGTAATCTTATGCACAAATCCAAAAGCTGAAAAAACCTGCATTACTAAATATCTTTCAGAGAGAAGCACAAAACAAAAATCCTAGGAACTCAAGAGCCAAAAGCTATCTGTAATTCCTTCCCAAGTTAATTGCAGAAAATGGAAAGCACATATAAATTCAAGATTCCTTGAAATTAAGCAAACACAGACCACTGGCAGAATTTATACATTACACATGCCATTAAAAGTAGAAGCCTGCATTTCATGTATATAAAATTACAACAAAGGATTGCTAGGACAAAAAAACAATTGAAAAACGTAAGACTGAACATCCACATTCTTACAAAGAAATGCTAAGAGAAATCTAAAAGTTTAAACTTCAGTTAAATACAGTGCATGTGAGGGGTAGAAGAATAAAGGAAAAGAAAGATGCCCAACCAATAATATCTTTATCCTTTAGCATTCGACATGAAAAATGCCAACAGTATGCTGCTGCTGGGCATGTCAATTGGCATCCAGGTTTTTGTGAAATTAATAACTTCTTCAGCTACAAACTAAGCGTCCAAGGTTATAGCCACTCACATAATCCACAAAAAATACTAGCTACGCAATAAGGAGGGCAGAACAATAATCTTTTCCCATGAAATTTTATATCCTCGAAGAGAATAAAGATCAACATCAAAAAGTTTTCATGCACTTTTCTGCACACACCTCAATTATCAGGAACAATGACAACTATGATAGGGATATAATCACATAGATTAAATAATTGAATAACACGAATTCCACATTCTGGATGTAGCTATGCTACATGCAAAAATGGCGGCATAGAGCATGCAGAAAAAAGAGGAAGAGGGATGCACAAGAGAGAAGAAATGATAAAGGCCTAAACTATAAGAATGGTAGGTATAGGAAGTTGAGGAGGAAGAGTAGGGAAGAAGAGGCATTGTTAAGGAAAGGAGAAAGGAGACAAACACACATGCGCTCTTTCTCACGATGCACTAAGCTGCCATCGAAGATATTGCCTTGACATGGGCCTGCTGATCCATTTACATATATGTCAAAGAAAAGCTTTCCAAAACATGTCAAACCACAACCTATTACAGTATCAGTTGACACATCCTTAGGGTAGCAGTTTACCTCTTTAACTGTATAGTAAAGCGTGCAAGTTACTTACCAAATGTAAAACATCAATGCTGACAAGGCGTGCATCCTCACCCTCTATTGTTACCAACAGTACGTTACCAGCAACATCAGCAGTAGTTTTGTTGTTCACAATTTCTTGCCTATTTGAGTACTGTAGGTAGACAGTTTTGCCACGCACTTGAGCTGGCTCCGAGGATGAAGCATAATACGATATCATAGCAATAGCTTGATTTAAATCAGCCTGAAGAAACCAATACATATAAAACAAACGTTGAGTCGCATTAAATGAAAAGAAGGAAAAAAGATTAAATAGAGCTAAGATATACAGGCACTCACAAATTCAATAAAAGCCTGATTTCGATTTGCTCCAACATTGCACTTTGTGTTCACAACTTTACCAAATGGCTTTCCAAGTTCAATCAGCTCTTCCTCCGTGCACTCCCATGGTAAGTTTCGCAGATGAAGCACCTTGGATGGAGGTTGAGTGTAACGAAACTGCGGTTGACTGGATACAGATGCCATTTGAACAATAACCCACCCTATTATAGAAGACAACAAAAATGTGCTCCCCTTATCACCGCTACAAACAAACCCATTTCATTGTCAGGTTCCCAGGCACAGAAGCATATACTTAATAGCCAAAACTAGGCATCAGAGCCTCAATGTCTTTCTCCAGTCCGGCCACAACATCAGTATGATTTCATTACTCTTACTTATATAATAAAAAAACATTAGTATGATTTCACTCCCCTGGCATGCATGTATCATGTATTACAGCCGCATGCACACTGCATCTCCTTCAAACCAACCTAACTTGTAACAATAATGCGTTTTTAGAATCATAAACATTTTATTGGAACTTTTATCTTTCAGTTTAAACAAGAATTCAGACAAGGAGCGAGGAAAAAACTTCACAGAATGTTCAAAACCGGACCCTTCATGGTCAGAAAACTCCTCAAATCAATTTTCCAGAATGTATTAAAAAAAAAAAATCATTTATAGAGCTAATTTTTTTCTAAAGCAAAAGGCAAAAAGATATATGTTTCAAGGTCAAAGCAAATAACCCAAACAGAGCCACCGCAAACAAACATAGTAGCGACAATGATACATTATGCAGAAAACAAACCAAACATCAAATGGACCGGTACATGGTGCCAATAAAACAAAAAAATAGAAAGGATTCTATAAAAAAAAAATAAATAAATAAAAAAAAAAAAACACACACACACACACATGATCGATTTGCAGTATCAAAAGTGGGAAATAAAATCAATCCACCTAATTTACAAAAATAAACAAAACGAGACAAAATAAACCAGCATGACACACGTCTCATCTAAGAATTCTTTAAAAAAAAAAACACATGATCGATTTGCAGTATCACTGTGATGATTAACTTATTTATTTACACACCCCTACCAAATTCAAATCTAGATAAAAATTAGGTTAAAGCCAAAAAATTTTCCAAATTTCTCTAAGGCCGCTTGATTTTCCAGGGAAATGTTTGTCTAAATCACATGTATGTATACGTGTACGCAGACGCAAATAGAGATCAGGGAAAATTCTAGAATCAAATAGAGGAGCGAAAAATGAGAGGATTTGTCATACACACGCACACAAACGATAACGCGGAAAAAGAAAGGCAAAGATTGAAGTACCTAAAGAATTAGGGGAGCTAGTAGGGGACGTAGAGCTTCGATTTTCTTGTTATTCTGAGATATGTTTTTGTAGGGCTTCAGAGAGAAGGAAACAGAGCCTGATGAGAGGTCGAATAAAGGCAGATTTTTATCTCTTTTAATATATATATATAATTATTATCGCCCTTTCGCCGATAAATTTTGTTAGAAGCCCTAAATGGTCCAGGATTTACTTGCCACGTCGTCTCCTTTTGATGGGCTTTCCAAGCCCTATCCCCATGATACCATGTCCATTATGAATTACTTATTAATAGTATTTCTTCTTCTTTCTTTTTTAACACCCAAAAGTTCAACCTGGCATTTGATAAAAGCATTGGCGTATGCATGTCTAAATGCAAACATATATTTACAAAATAAGTACATTTTTTGGATTATTCATATGTAAATATTTAACTTATTATAAACAATATTATTAGATATTTACAGATCTATTATTCACCCTTCATCTTTTTTTTTTTTTAAATTACTTTTTAATGTATATTTGTGTATATTTACAGATTTACTATTAACCCCTTCATACAATTGGTATATATTTATAAAGGAAAAATTTAGTTACAAATACAATTATACAATAATCTGTGTATCAATTTAATATGATTGATTAAAAAGTAAATTTTATTGAAAATAGTATTAATTTAAATTTTAAGTATGAAGGAATCAGTATTAATACGCAGATTAGTATGCGACTTTGCTTGTATGTAACAAAACTCATTTATAAATCTTATGTAGTGGACTTTAATTGCAAAATTTACTTATTTACCGGCTAGTCATGTATTTAATTTTTTTTTTTTGGCTTTTTTTTTTTCTTTTTATCCTTTTATTAACATCCATCATTAAAAAAATATATATATATATATACAACTCCTTAACCATTAATAAGTTAAAAAAAACAAATAAATAATTAATTAAAATAATTAAACTATAAGTTTGAACCGTAATTTTGAAGGACTCCACTAATATTTTCCTGGAAGAATATATGCAGTACGAGACAAATCACCAAACAAAGGTTAGAGAAAGACAAATGTAAAACAAACAAAACATCCAGTTTATTTCGTTAATTGGTACTAAAAGAAAATGAAAGTATTCTAACGTCAATACTACTTAACATTAAGGCTGATCAAGTCAAGGAAATCTGCAAAGGTAAGATGAATCAAAATTAAGAACCAAGGAGCTATATAAGCTGCTGGTTGTTACAGAAGACAACGTGATCTTAACTACGGCTAACGAGGACATCCTTAGATGAAGTTGTCGGCCCGGATGCCACTTTTATTTCCTCGGGTTCTCGCCTTCTTCGCTGCTCTTCTAGTATGAGGGGGACCTGACCTTCCCTTACTTGCATCAGCCGTTCTTGTGCCCCTCCCCGCAGTTTCTCCAGCCTTACTCCATCAATCTGCTGCATCTTGAACACCTTAACTACATTTGCTAAGCCCCCAAGAAAGAACAGAAGGCTGCCAAATATGCCTAGCCAGATCCAAGTCCTACCCTGCAAACATAGAGAGACGTATACTTTGAACCATTTGAAAAGTTTCTCTGCACTGGTAAAACTAATGTACTGGTCGTGTGATTATGGGGACAAGATTTAAAGGAAAAATCTAACCAAGTCTGTTTTTCACACACCCAACACTCTATTTAAATGGTCTGATCACAATGATGATGACAAGTTATTGGTGTTTTAACTTTTGATCTATTACTGTAATGGTTAGTTGAACAACAAGCGGTAGTACACCTGCATGTTTGTAAGTAGCAAAACTCAATTTAATGGGCCGTGGACAGTTTGGATTGAAGCAATTCACATACGTATATACTTAGTACTTGGCAAAAAACAAAAGATTGGATTAGGGGCGCGCAACTTACTAGTAGATCTAGTCCATGATGGGCTAATCCAGCTTGCTCACGGCAGTTGAGAATTGCACCCACCAAGAATAGCACACTCCCCATCAAAAATGGAATTTGGACAGTGTGCTGCAACATTTGGACATGCCCACCAGCTCTCTCATAGATTTGACATGAGTTGTGGATCGATCCAAGCACCCATAAGACAGGGCCAGCAATGAGCATGTTCGATCAGACCATGCTTTTCCAACTTCAGGTGGCCATATCCTCTCTCTTCCTGCAATTTGTGGGTACAAAAAGTTCAAATATATATATATATATATATATATTAACCAACCGCTCCTATATGGACGACATTCGTCTAGATAGCCAAAGCTAGAGAAAATCGAAGCCCATTCCTAGTCGACCTTTCAAAGTTACAAATCCATATACTTAAGCCAGGATTACAATAACAAATGAAGATCAAATCATGTATGTGAAAATCAACATATACATGGATGGTTTCATTTTCAACTTCATAATCTCACCATAGCCAAGGAAAAAAATTCAATTTATGCATTAAACACCACGCATGTGTACGTACCTGGATAAAAAGAAAAAGAATCCCCAAGAAGAAGAGAACAGATCCTAGCGCCTGAACCACTGGGACCACAAACTCCACGAACGCAAGCTGGAGATCGAACCCCATCAATTGCAAGCGGTAATCGAACCCAGCAAGATGCGCCAAAAGATCATGCACATTAACCATTATCATAAACGCTAAAGCTATGAGCAAAAGGACAAGACCAGACTGGGGCTCGCTAGAGAACTGGGCAGCAAACCCGCCAAGAAGGACAATGGTGGCAAACAGGTATAGCCCCGCGTTTATATACTCCGTCCGGTTTCGGGCCAGCCGGGGCCCGTACATTCGGCTTTCTCTTGCAGATGCTAGCTTCACCATGTGTATATGTGTGTATATATATTATATATATATATATGTAGTTTTTGGATAAGAAGAAAAAGAACAAAGATTTTGAGGCAGAATTTCAATCTAGACTTGCACTGTCAATCTATATAAAGTTTTTCTCGTTGATCTTCCTTGTTCTTGGCTTTGACAGTCAGAGGAGCACATCGCATTGATGATCTGAATTTTCAGATGGAGAGAGAGAGAGTGAGTGAGAATAGTGGTTAGGTTAGGATACGTGGCCTCATGCATGGAGTTTGTCTACGCAGAGTTTGAACGCAGAACTAGGACGCGTGGCCGTCCAAGACTGAACTTAAAGAAACTGCATGAATTAAGCTCTAATTGATTTGGAATTTTCTATTTACTCAAATAGGATTAATTGTAAATTTAAAACAATAAAAAAGTAGATAGCATGGCATTGAAAAAAAAGACTGTTTATTTTCTTTATAAAGGGCATATTAATTTATTTATTTTCAATCTCACCGAGAGTCGATTACTGTATATATATGCAGCTAGCTGTGATCACAACTGTGTGCCCATAACGAATATTAGTGAAAACGTGTACCGATCTCTTTAAGGTCCATTGAAAACACGATCTCGAGCAGTTTTTTGGTAGTTTTCATTTCAGGAACAGAAAGAAAAATTAGTGCTAGCTTTTGTTTTGGGCAAGTGATTATTTTTCTAACATGATCGACATGTGTTAATGATTTTTTGGCTGGATATAAACTGCTCAGATCTAATTCATTTGTATTGATCATATGCTAACAAATTAATGCTCCAGCTTCAACTATGACATAACTAGATTGAATTGATTGTGACAACGCACATATTATCAATTTAACGTACTAGATTGACATTCTCTGCTCTTAATTAATGCCAGTCATGATTTCTTGGATCTCTTCAACTACAGCAAAATACTGCTTGCCCATTTCAAATGTGGGAGCATGCCCTGGTGCCCAAAAAATCATTTAATTAGTAGTATCCTTGTGTTGTGCTTTCGACTGTCTAAAAATTCACATAAAATGATATTTAAGTGGTTCAGTAAATTACTTATATCTACTGGAGCCTCTTTTATAGAATTTGTACGAGATTTATAAAAACTCTATAAATTTCTATATCTCTCTCACGTCCCTCTTTCTCTCTATTTTTCTTTCTCCCCCTACACCCTCTGCACAATTAAGCTCTCCTATTTATAGGAGAGCAACCCACTTTCGGTGCAGCAATTTACTGTATCAATTACGTGAGTTTTGTGTGTGCCTAATAAAACAAAAGCACCAAACGGTGCCTAATAAACCAAAGCACCAAACGGTGCATGTGCAGCAGGGCACTTGGGTGGCTTTCAACAATCACCCCCTCCACCCAAGTGTGCCATATTAGGCTACTTGCAAATTGATTCATTTTTCAAATGAATGCGCATCTTTCTTTGACATGAGAGACTTCTGCTATCGAATACGCTCCAATGCACCCGAGGGTGCTCAGCAGTGTACAATACTGATCAAGTCTAAACAGTGTTGGAACTTGATTCCTGTGACAACTTTCGTCAACATATCTGCTGGATTATCTTCAGTGCCAATCTTCTGAAATTTAATGTCACATTCTTCTAATATTTCACGTACAAAGTGAAATCGGATATCTATGTGTTTTGTTCGAGAGTGATACACTTGATTCTTGGCTAAATGAATTGCACTTTGACTGTCATAGTAAACGGTAACCTCTTGTTGCTTAAGGCCCAAATCTGTTACCAATCCCTGTAACCAAATGGCTTCTTTCACGGCTTCTGTTACAGCCATGTATTCAATCTCAGTGGATGATAGTGCAATTGTTGACTGCAAAGTTGATCGCCAACTAACTGGTCCTCCAGCCATAGTGAACATATATCCAGTTGTTGATCGGCGTTTGTCAAGATCACCTGCATAGTCTGAGTCAACATATCCAGTTACTAGACTATCTTCACTCTTCTCGAACTTCAAACCAACATCTACGGTCCCTAAAATATACCGTAGAATCCACTTACCCGCATGCCAATGAGTCTTTCCAGGATTATACATATAGCGACTAACTAAGCTAACGGCCTGGAAGATATCAGGTCGTGTACACACCATGGCATACATTAAGCTTCCAACAACACTTGCATATGAGACATTTCTCATGTAGTCCCGCTCTTCATCAGTTTTAGGAGACTGCAATGCACTGAGTTTGAAATATGGGGCCATAGGAGTACTCACTGGTTTCGTCTTCGAGTCGATGTTGAAGCGTTGCAGTATTCTCTTCAGATACTGCTTCTGAGTAAGGTGAACTGTACCTTTCACCCTATCTCTGCTGATCTCCATCCCCAGTATTTTTCGTGCTTCTCCTAGATCTTTCATTTCAAACTCATGACTTAACTGAATTTTTATTCGATCTATCTCCCCCTTGCTTTTACATGCAATTAACGTATCATCTACATATAAAAGCAAATAAATGAAAGATCCATTTGTAAGTTTTTTGAAATACACACAGTGATCATATTGGCAACGAGTGTATTTCAGATCCATCATAAAGCGATCAAACCGCTTATACCATTGCCGAGGCGACTGCTTCAAACCATAGAGAGACTTCTTCAGACTGCATACCCAATTTTCTTTGCCAGCTTCTTTGAACCCTTCTGGTTGAGACAAATAAATCTCCTCTTCCAGATCACCATGTAAGAAAACTGTCTTTACATCAAGTTGTGCTAACTCAAGATCATATTGTACAATCAAAGCTAGCAATATCTGAATGGATGAATGCTTCACAACAGGAGAGAATACTTCACTATAGTCAATTCCCTCTGTCTGAGCGTAGCCCTTGGCTACCAACCTAACTTTGTATCGCACTCCATTTTTAGCAGCTTGATCATCTTTCTGATTGAAGATCCACTTACAGCCAATTGTCTTCTCTCCTTTTGGAAGCGGCACAAGCTCCCAAGTCTGGTTCTGGTGAAGAGACTGCATCTCTTCATTCATCGCCTTTGTCCATTCAACTTGTTCACTGGACTATATGGTTTCTCTGTAAGTGGTTGGGATCTCACCTCCTTCAGCTAGTAATGCATATGTCACATAGTCTGCAAAACGTGTCGGTACACGTTTCTCTCGTCTCGGTCTGTTGGTTGCTATTGATTCGGGTTGACATAGAGGTACTGTGACTGGATTATCAACCTCATCTTGTCCATGCTTTCCCAACTTCTTTGAAATAATAAACTTCACACTCTGCGAATCATGTGATGTTTCGCCATCACTGCTGCCTTCACTGGAATCTTTATGCTTATGTGACTTAAGCATCTTAGATTCGTTGAATGTTATATCTCTACTGATGATCACCTTTTTGGACTCTATGCACCAGAATCTATACCCTTTTACACCGGTACTAAAGCCCAAGAATTTTACTTTCTTGGCTCTAGGATCAAGCTTACTTTCTTTAGCATGATAGTAAGTAGGACATCCGAAAACGTGTAAAGAGTCATAATCAATAGCATGTGTACCTCTCCATATTTCAGTGGGTGTCTTTCCATCATTGGCAGCTGCGAGTAGTCGGTTGATGAGGTGGCAGACATATGTCACAGCTTCAGCCCAAAATTTCTTACTGAATCTAGCATTCAACAACATACATCGCACTTTCTCTAATAAAGTACGATTCATTCGTTCTGCCATACTGTTCTGCTACGGTGTACCTCGTACCGTGAAGTGTCTGACAATTCCCTCTCTCCGGCATACTTCTATGAAGTGGTCTGAAGTGTACTCACATCCATTATCATATCTGAGCTTAATCTTCCTGCCGATCTGAGTCTCAACCATTTTCTTCCAATCAAGAAAGATTTTCAGCATTTCATCTTTATTCTTCATCGTATACACCCACACACGACGAGAATAATCATCAACAATAGTTACAAACCAATACTTACCTCCCAAAGATGTATTTTGGGTAGGTCCCCAAACATTGAAGTGTACATAGTCAAATATTCCCTGTGTATTGTGTACAACAGTTCCAAACTTGATCCGGCTCTGCTTCTCCAATACACAGTGCTCACAGAAAGACAGTTTACCAATCTTGGCACCTTTGAGTAAGCCTTGCTTCACCAGTGTTTGCAAAACTTTTTCTCCAGCGTATCTCATACGCATATGTCAAAGACTGGTAGTGTCGGCATCAGTCTCATCTAGCTTCTCGCTGCATGTGGAAGCTCTTCCATCAATAGTACTTCCTTGGAAGAAGTACAAGTTTCCTCGCTTCAAGCCATATTGCCACCTGAACTCCTATTAGTACTTTGAGAGTTTCGTCTTCAATAGTGATTCTGAATCTCTTTGAATACAGAGATCCCAGTGAGATGAGATTCTTCCGCAAGTCCGGAACGTACCAAACTTCTGTCAGAGTCTTGACGCTGCCATCATGTAGCTTTAATCGAATGCTACCTATTCCCTGAGTCTTAAAGGCACTGTCATTTCCCATAAGTACTGCTCCACCCTCAATCTTTGTGAAGTTAGTAAACCAGTCCCGATTGGAACACATGTGATAGGTACATCCAGAATTCATAATCCATTCATCGAAATGACAAATGAATGATGAACTTATCAAGGAAAAATCTGAATCATCATTTTTGTCCACGATATTGGCTGTGGTGGGTTGATTCTGCTGTTGTCCCTTCAACTTGGGACAATCCTTCTTCCAGTGTCCTTTGTTGCGACAAAATGAATACTCGTCTTTGGCGAGCTTTCTGCAGACTGATGAACCACGTGATGTGGCCCGGGTTTTCGATTGAAAACCGTTCTTCTTTCTGGGATACCTTGACTGTGGTCTCCATCTTGCTGTTAGAGTTTCACTTGATGTATCTTGTTGTACCTGCTTATCTTTGTTACGGTACTCATTGCTAATTAAAGAATTAGATATATCTTCAAAACTAATTTTTTCCTTCCCATATAATAGAGTAGTAATTAAATACTCATATGTATTAGGTAAGGAATTTAACAAAAGTAAAGTTTTATCTTCATCTTCAATTTTAACATCCAATTTTAACAAATCAACAAGAATTTGGTTATAATTATTCAGATGTTCAGACATTGAAATATCTTCACAAAATTGGAATCTGAAGAGCTTCTTCTTCAAGTGCAAACGGCTCTCAATGATCTTTTTCATGAACTTATCCTCCAATTTCTGCCAAAGTACCCTAGCATTTGTCTCTCTCATGACAAAATACTTCTGTTCTTTGGTAAGGCATAATCGGATTGAACTACAAGCTTAAGTATTAAGTTTCTTCCAATCCTGATCAGTCATATCATCTGGCTTTCCTTCCAACGCAATATCCAACTCTTATTGAATTAAAACGTCCATGACTTCACACTGCCACATACCGAATTTGCTTGTTCCATTGAATTTCTCAACTTCAAACTTGGCATTTGACACTATGGACCGACGCCTAGAGCTACTGGCATTTTCAGAGCTCCTATCTCTTCCAAATCTTTCCATTTGAATTTAGAAATTTAGACACAAAATTTCAAAATTCTAACCATACGGATGAGTCTAGAATGATCCAAATAGTTGGAAAGCACCATTTGATTGTTGAAATCGGACTCCAAATGGCTTAAATCAAGCCTGACAAGAATCTGAAAAAACAAACTATCCTGTTCGTCTAGCTCGTGAGATGCACGCGCGGCAGTGGCGTCTGTGGCGCGTGTGTTACACGCGCTACTGCTGTTGGGTGCGTGGGTGCGTGTCTGGCGCATGAAGGACACGCGTAGAGAACCTTCAAGGCGCGTGAGAGTGTGTATTACACGCGCCTTCCTCCTTCTGGGCGCGTGAGGTTCAGTCGTCTTCAACTTCGGATGCACGTAAGGGCGCATGAGTTGCAGTAGATGCACGCGTCGATCTTCTCATGGCGCGTGTGGGCTCTTCTGACCTCTGTTTTCAATTCCGTTTGCGGCAACGGATTCATCTCGACGCGAGGAACACCCTGGAGTTGTCAAAAATTAATTTTGACCAACTTGAATTTTTAGACAGCTCGAACCAGAGCTCTAATACTAATTGTTGCGCACTTCAGCCTGTCCAAAAATTCACACAAGATGATATTTAAGTGGTTCAGCAAATTGTCTACGTCCACTGGAGCCTCTTTTATAGAATTTGTACGAGATTTACAAAAACTCTATAAATTTCTATCTCTCTCCCACATCCCTCTTTCTCTCTGTTTTTCTTTCTCCCCCTACACCCTTTGCACAATTAAGCTCTCCTATTTATAGGAGAGCAACCCACTTTCGGTGCAGTAATTTGCTGCATCAATTACGTAGATTTTGTGTGTGCCTAATAAAACAAAAGCACCAAACGGTGCCTAATAAACCAAAGTACCAAACGATGCATGTGCAGCAGGCCACTTGGATGGCTTTCAACACCCCGATGCACATAATGGAATTAGTTCCATAGCAGTCTTATTGATCTTGGAGGATGCGTTAAAGCAAAGAGTTGTTAGTAATGGAGATACCTTTGTGGGGATTGTGTATGTGGTTGAACTGGTCTAGTCGATTAAGGGATGAGAATTTTTTGCTTAGTGCAAAAATATTATAACCCCAAATTTAGAGCACTACACATGTATGGTAGATCTTCTTTGTCATTCAGGCCATCTATTATAAGCTGAGGAGTTTGTATAAGAGATGCCTATTGAAGCAGATGGGGTTGTCTAGACTCTGGGGAGCTTTTCTTAGTGCCTGTGGGCTCTGGATAGACATGAATGTGAGTGGGAGAGTGGCTGAGAGGATGTTCAGTTTGTATCCTAAGCCAATATCCGCTTCTGTTATTCTGTCTGGCATCTATTCTGTTTTTCTCCATCCCTTTTGGCTCATGACTTGATTATAAATTTTGGATTGCTAACAAATCAATTGGAATTTTGAGAAATTATTTATCTGAAACTATTAGGCTAAGGTATATTTTCCTCCATTTGTATATGTTTATTATCTCTTTGGTTCTATAATCTTGGTAGATGCACATCTGCGATAATTTGCTCAGGCTATTGGGCTTTTAGTATTAAGCCCCAGTAGCAAATCTCCACATTTATGACTTGGGTAGGCATAAGCTTTAATTTGTTTAAAAGGGTCCTGGTTTGAGTTTGCAAATGTGACCATGTTCTTTTTCCCTTGGTCAACCGTTTATGATTGTGTTAGAATTGATGCTTTCAACTGTTCATGAATGGGTTCAGCTCATGTAATAGGCTCTTGAACGCTGACCCATACAACATGGTGACAACCAGAATATTTCAAATTGACCCTCTTTGATATGTTTGTAATTTCAATTGAATGGCTGTGAATCAATCATCAGGCATATTGGATTATTACAACTAATTGACATTGGTTGATGCTGAATGGGTTAGAAGGATATATTCTTTTTCATAATTTATTCTATGTGAAGCCAAAAAGCATTTCTTTTTATTCTTCTCGTACCTAATAATGATGCTAATGATGATGAAAAACTAGCTGTTGGTTGTACTTTTGGCAAGCAAAAATCCGTTTGTCCCCCTAGAATACAGTGCAACCCTTTCTTCGAAGTTTGTTTATCCAATTGGCACTGCTATTTGGCATACATTCTTTGAAATATTGAAAATGAAGATAAGTGTGTTTTTATCTGTTGACTCTTTTAAATCTACCCCCTCCCTCAAACAGGGGAAAATGGCTCCTTGCCACTCTTCTCCCTTCCATCTATGAATAGTGAAATTCCAAAAGGAAGTTATCTTTAAAGAGCTCATATAACTATCCTGATGGATCATTAAAGTGATGCTCACTTTGTTGACAAAGGATGGTCTTTATATAGATAGTGATGCTGCTAGGCAATAAATTGGAGTTGAGCTTAGGTTACCGAGTCGATGCGTATGCAGGAGCACGCATCAACTCTTAAGTTGCCATATCGTTTTCTTTTTTCAGGAGTTACTAGAGGTAGTGATGCCTCTTATCAAGGATAACGAACTATGCAGTACTAAAGCAAAGATGACCATGAATATAAATGAGTTGGTAACGAGAAGTGTATTTAGACATAAAATGGGCATGAATTTTACTAGTGCCTTATTTTCAAATGAGTAACATTTTTTCAAAAGAAGGAATAAATTAATAGTCTCTTTGTTGCATGCATAGCTAAATTTCAAGAATTTATGTAATTTCATTAGTTTATATCTTGCACTTAATTGAAAATTTTACTTTTCTTAAGAGGGTGGAATGATTGACATCAGTGCAAGATGCTGTTTCTTTTTCTTCCTCTCATTTTTTCCCTTGTGATGAGATGCTGTTTTGGGCAGCTCATCATCATGGGATTTCAAGCCATTACACGAAATTCGAAATGGCATTGCTCAATTAGCCTGCTTCATTCTCTTAAGATTTGCATTTCAACAAAGATTCCTTTTTATAGCTTTAGCTGCCTTTACTGTCACAAACAAACCTCTTGGAATGGCACAAAATATTGCCTAAAAGACAATATACATATGCAAATGTACTTCTGGTACGTAAGCATTGTAAAAGATAAACCTAAGATCATGTATTTGTATGGTATACAAACTTTGTAACTGGATTCTCTAAATAATAATATATCCTCTGCACAATACGTAGCGAAGTGAATTGAGCCTACAAACACTGTTATTTCTTGACTTTATCATGTACCAAGAGCCTAGTGGCCCACGTTTGATCCTACGGCCTCTCAATCATTCCTTATTTTGTCTTCTTCTTCTTACTGCCCCCCTGGCCCCGCCCCCGGTCGGGCGGTCGGGGGGTTTGGGTAGCGAGATGCTCCATTACTATTTAATATTTTATTATTACTTTTCACAACTTTTTATTACTATTCAATATTTTATTATTACTTTTTCACTCATTTTTCATTATTATTCACAAATCATTTGAGATCATCTCACTACCCAAACGTAGCATTAGGGCTAGTTTTAGTACTAGAGTATTCTGATAATACTCTACTACTATTCATTATTTTATCATTACTTTTCACATACTTTTTATTACTTTTTACAAATTATTCACCACTATTTAATATTTTATTATTACTTTTTCACTACTATTTACAAAATATTTGAGATCACCTCATTACCCAAATGCAACGTTAAACTCACCAAAGATAATTACTTACTTTGGAAGACCCAACTTTGTCCATATTTACATGACAACAACTTTTCGGCTATGTCGATGGGAGTGTATTACCTCCCTTTCAGTTTATTGATGGTGCTCCTTATCCAGTGTTTACTCAGTGGTATCACCAAGATCAGGTTCTTCTTAGTCTCCTAGTTTCCTTTCTTTCTGAAGGGGTTCTAACCTAGGTAGTTGGCCTCAATTTTTCTCGAGCTGTTTGAATAGCCCTTGACATGTTTTCTTCGGTGTCTCATGCATGAATTACCCGCATTCGGTTTCAACTCTTTACATTAAAGAAAGGTGATTTATTGATCTTAGATTATTATCAAAAGGTCAAAACATTTCAGTTACCCTTGCTGCCATTGGCAAATCTCTTGAAGACTAAAAAGTAATTTCTTATTTACTGGTTGGTTTGTCCAAAGCTGACACATCTTTATGTGTATACAAGGATACCTTGGCCACAATTTATTTCCTTGTATATGTTGTTGACATAGTGATCACCAACTCTAATAATCATGTTCTTACCTCTCTGATTACATCTCTTAGCTTGGACTTTGCAATTAAAGACATGGGCCAATTACACTATTTTTTTGGGTATTGAAGCTAGCTTCCTTCCATCTAGTCTTTTTCTTACACAACAGCGTCCTCAACCTTCTCAAGTTAACAAACATGCTCGACACCAAGCTTGTTTCTTCACCCATGTCAACTGCTTACTATCTTTCTCTACATGATGAGGATCAAGTTGAAGATGAGCACCTGTATCGCAGCACAATGGGAGATTTATAGTACCTTAACAAGACCAGATATAAGCTTTGCTGTCAACAAGGTATATCAATTCATGCATCATCCAACCAAGCACCACTGGACTACCATAAAACGAATTTTAAGGTATCTGAAGTCCTCCATTACTCTCGGCTTGCTACTAAAAGTAAGTCCATCTTGTACTTTGGTTGCATACTCAAACACCGTTTGGGCTATCTCTTCTAAGGATAGACGATCAACAAGTGGCTATGATATATTTTACGGTAATAGTCTCATCTCATGAAGTTTGAAAAAGCAATCCACTATTGCCCAATTGAATACAATGATAGAGTATTGAGCCAGCGCTGATGCCACAACATAGTTAATTTGGATACAATCACTACTGAAGGATCTTGGCATATTTCTACTTCACCACCCAGTTCTTTGGTGTGATAATGTAGGGCTACTTATTTCACAACTAATCCAGTCTTCCATACTCGCACAAAGCATGTGAAATTGGATTTTCATTTTGTAAGGGAATGAGTATCACAAGGAAGTCTAACTGTCCGTTTTCTATCAAGTAAGGATCAGCTCACTGACATACTTATAAAACCACTCGACTCTCAACTCGATTTATTTCTTTGCAGGAGAAGCTTCATGTGGTGGCAGGACCGGCTTAATATGTTTCGAGACCTAAGGCTCAAATTTTGAATGAGGCTTTTAAAAATAAAAATAAAAAATTAAATTAAATAAATTTATTTTTATTTTTATATTACATTTTTATTTATAAATTACACCTATAATTTTGCAAAGTAAAATTACTGATTAAGATTTTATACCATATTTTCAATTGATAACTAACTTTATTAGAAAATTTTTGATTTAGAAAGAATTTGATCAAATCTAGTTTTACAATATATGCTTTAGACTCTTAAGGCCCGTTAGGGAACATAACTCTCCTAAGGTATTTTCAACTATTTTCAAATTCAATTTTTCTTTTCTCTCATTTCATAAAACCCAATAAAATATCTTAACTTAAACTATTTAACTACTATTTACATATATTTTGTGATATTTTTAGTATCCAAACAAGCTATAAAAGTAATTATAATCATTATTGTTAATAAAGTTCTATAAAAAACCTATACATTTGGGAAAAGGTGGATTATACAAAAAATTTTATGAACACTCAAAAATTAGATTTTACTATTTATAATTTTTACATTATATATTAAATTACTAATAACAAAAGAGAAGTGTAGTCTTAAAATGAGAGTGCTTGAAATAATTATTATGTGGGATACTTTTAAATCTAATAAGAACATAATATCTATTTAATACTTTTAATATTCTCTCATTGAGTGAATTAATTTTTTTTTAATCAGGTATTTCTTTTCTTTTTAAAAAATTATATTTAAATTATTTTATTTTTGGACCTTCCATGAACCTTAGGCAATTTGCCTAACTCAAATGGCAGAGCTTGCCTGTGTGGTGGATCCACAGTTTAGCTTGAGGGGGCGTGTAAAAGATAAACCCAAGCAAGTCGAGGATAAGACCGAAGATCTAGAGACAGAGTGTATCTATAGTGCAATCGCTAGATAATATATTTGTATAGTATACAAACTATTTGACTTGATTCTCTATATAATATTATATCCTTTTCACAATACATAGTGCAGTGAATTGAGCCTACAAACACTGTTATTTCTTGACTTTAACAAGCATGAACTATAGATACATGCATTGATGCATCAACGGTTTTGGATTAAGATTTTTGGACACCCATCGTTTGTGACAACAGTAGAATGGGACCTAATATGATCTAAATTGATTTCTTCAATCTTTTACATCATTACGTACTTTCATTAGTTGCAAGCTGCAAATGTTTGGATTTCTCATCATTATTTTCCAAATCCCATTTGTTTGGTTCTTCCATAATTCCTCGTTTCCTGTACTTGCAGTAGAGAATGAGCTGAAGAATGCCTAAAGGACAACCAACCAGATTCGGGGCCTGCCGAAGTTTAGAAATGCAGGTCAGAAAATCTAAGTGTCTGATATTTTAACAGGATATATATTTTTAAAATAGAACTAAAGCTCAATGATGATACAGACCGCAAGAAATAGATCATGGCCCAGTAGTCCATAAGCCATCCAAAGTGAACTAGCAAGGAAAGAGAAAAAAGATAGGTAGAACGGCATGAATTCCACGCTCTTTGTAAGTATGACTTGCTTCTGCAATAACAAGATTCAGGGATACTGAGAGTGACAGTAGATTCTTGTGCCCAAGAACAAAAATTTAACAGAAAATATGAACTTAAAATGAAGTGGCATGAATATATGTGACATCTTGCATGGATGTGAAACGAAAAAAAATCTCCATGTCTTCTGTTGCCGTCAGGTTTCTCTAGAGAACATTTTCTTGAAAATTAATAAATTATGAGAAGCAATGACTCACCACAACCACCAGTGGTGAACCATACATTGCTACAGAGGCCACTAGACCCACACTCCCAACAAACAGCTTTCGGTGACGGTGATCATGGAAAGCAAAAGATGAGACGATCAAGGTGGTGCAGGAGACTAATATAACAGGTGTCACTGTCACGGCTACCTTCATCTGCAGTAACCAGATGGTATTCATACTTCAATATTCTCCTCACTTAAATATATGCATGCGTGTGTGCAGTATTTTAAGCAACATGGAAATCTCTGCAGCTTTCCAAGAAAAAAAGAGAATGCATGATGAATGAATTAAACAGTGTGTTCTGTTCATGCATACATTCAGTGCATAGGAATTAGAATTATTTTTCTCATGTTTTTGTGGTAACGTTAGCATATCAAGTATACATGCAAAACTTGCCTTTCCTCTAGCTGAAGCGAACCAAAAGTATATGACTACAAAGGAGAACTCGAGAAGAATCCCTAGACCATTGATAGAAACAACAGGAAAGTTTTCCCACCCGTGGCTTACAACTGGCAATCCATACCAAGTATAAAGGAGACAGTTTAATAGTGCAATGATATATGGAGCACAAGAAAACTCCTCTGTGCTTTTCTTCCTTATGACTCTTGAAAAAGTTAATCTGAAAATATAGTATAACCATAATAAAAAGGGTTAATTACGTTCGTCAAATGATTTAATCTATCAAGTATTACTCACTGGAATTGAATTATAAGATGAAGTAAGTGATGCAGTATATTAGCATGTTGACATTACATGGGAGCTGCATAGAGTAACAAAGAAGCAGCATTGCCTGCAATAAACATCGTGCCAATATAAATATTAGGTGAACTTTTAGTGATATTTGGTCATCAGTAATGCTTGGGAATTGGGAAGATAAACAGAGAAGAAAATACCAATGACCCCGACTGCCAAGCGCAACCTGTCTCCCATATTAGGCCTGGAAAGAGGGTCTTGAGATAAACAAATTGTCCCAACAGCAAGGTTCTCTAAAACAAATACTTAAGACTACTTGGTCGACTGTTTAACGCTCTTCAGGGAATATATATAATGGAGAGACAGAGAAGAGAATGATAAAAATTGAAAGAATTAGAAGTGCTTTCAACGTCTTTGTAAACTTGTGGATGGAAACAACTTGTTCTAATGGGGAGCTTTTGTTTCAGTTTCTTTAATAACAAAAGCTTCACGTAGACTCCTGTTGTTGTTACACACACTTACATACAGAGAGACAACAAGAAGGGAATTGCTAACTGTTTTGGTTCTCTCGTGACTGGCAGATGTCATCAGATTCCCACTATTCTGTTGACAGTAATATTAAGGTGTTATTTGATAATAAATTATAGGGAATATTTGGTATGAGAAGTCCTTTCTGCTTCTTGTTTCCGGAGCATTTTTATTTGCTAGCAATTTGTTAGAATACATTATTAATAGCAGTACTAGTCCTGTTTTAACTACTGATGATGTGGCTTCCTGCAATTTCATTAAGACTCGGTACTTAATGTAAAAATGCATTGTAGACTCATTGAGGTTTCATAATTTTCAAACCTTTGCATTTTGGAAAGAAGCAGAACGTTTACAGTCACAAAATTTCTCAGAGTAACAATTTAGCAAAATAATATCAGTCTTTTTCTGTCAATGGAGAAGCTTTTGGCTGTCCTCCATTTATTTTGCTTTGACAATTTTAAAATCCTATCTCTTCAAATCAAACAGTGGGGTTCTGATGCTTAATTGTGTCATGGTTTCAAGTGCTCGAATGTTCTTCTGTTATGCGACTATACTTATATAATTTTAGTAAATTTGTGGTTAATATACTTTTGGAAATGTATTTATTTTCCTTCATCAAATCGTCAATATTATGACTAACTTTGTATTTGGATGGTGATCTGCCTTATAAGTTAACAAGAGGGTCTCTTCATGAACCTGGTACACTTTTTGGTAGGTGGAGTCAATTCCCACTTGTTGATTTGGATTCATCATGTACTGCTCAGATTGCGCAGGTTTTAACACTAGTTGCGCCAAGTGTATGGAATTTCTGTTGCCTAGAAGGTGATTGATACTTAATAGAAGCACCATTCTTGGTGTTTACAAGCGAATGATAGTATAAAGAATATGTTCCCAGGTAAAGAAACAAAGAAAGTGCATTTTGTTTGTAATGTCAAGAATAGAATCACCTTAATACCCTGCACTTGGTATAATATACATGTGCCCATGCACTTCACAAGAACCTCGAAACTCAAAGAATTGTTGAACAATTACCATAACCTTCAAAATGGTTATATGAATATCAGAAAATTCTTTTCATTTGATGATTGGTTCCAATCAACACTAAAACAACAGGGCAATCTCAAGCCTGATCTGCCCTCATCTTTTTGATGAAGTGTGGTTTTCATATTATTCCCTGCAATCTAAAACTTCTGGCAAAAGGGAAACTTATTTAGATATAGAACAAAGATGTCCTTGTGAGCGAAGATGAGATCAAAATGGGCGTTTAATTCCACCTTCTTTGGCTGGTAATATTATTAAGACTATGCTTAGCTTCTCTGTTTCTTACTGAAACAAGCATGCCAATGAAGCTCATCCTACAAACTTCTCTTCAGAGTGAAGACATAGGGAATTTCCAATCGAAAAAATGGTAACCTTTTTTTTTTTTTTTTGGGAAGAATTAGCTACCAGGGCTTGTGTCAATTCTAAAATATCTGGTTTGTTTTGAGAGGGGAATAAGAAGGGGGAGGAAGAAGGCGACATGACTTGTGGTTAGTGTTTGAAGCTCTTATGTATCATATTCTTTTCTGATTATTTCCTTGGCAACAAAAGCGCGAAACTCGAGAAAAATCGTGAAAAAGATGGTATTCAATTCATATTCCAGAGGATATGATAAGCAATATCGTGATTTCTTTCTCAAAATCAAAAGATGCTCATCTGGCGCAACAAAATTATTCGAGCGTCTAGCCAGCATTATGAACAACGCAATGTTGCTTGCTTTTTTAAGTGTACGTGGGTTAGGTGTGCGATAGGATATATGAATTAGGGTTGTACAACAAACTGAGAAACCGACCTAGACCGACTCAGATTGAAACCAATGAAGAACCAGTAGGCATGCGGCAGCAAATAGAGAAAACCGATATCGACCGATTCGGCATCGGTTCAAACCCCTTAATCGGCCGACTAAAGAAATTATTATTATTTTTTATATATTCTGTACTCAAAACGATGTTGTTCTACTTAAGTTTAAATGAAACGACGTCATTTTAAGCCTATAATTGTGTTTTAAATACAACTAAAACGACACCATTTATGTTATTGTTTAATTCATAACATATTAAAAAAAATTTAAGTAAAACGATGCCGTTTGGTTTAAACGATATTGTTTCAAAATAAAGTCATTTTTCTCCTTGCGTTTTCTTCCTCAATCTCAGATTCTCAGTTCTCATCCTCTCTCTCTCTCTACTCTCTCAGATGAAGCTTGGTCTGAGAACTAACAGTGAACAGCTAGAGAAATGAAGCATCGGTTTTGGCCGGTTTTTCTCCTCCCCATCGATCGGTTTCGGCTGATTTTTTCTCCCAAAAATTAAGCATCAGTTAGCATTAGTTTTGCCCAAAGACCATGCTGAATGAGTTAGTTTTCACCCATAAATTATGAGTAGGCAAAATAGAGGGTATAATAGTATTATTCTAGGATATATATGCCTTAAAAAATACCAAAAATAAGAGAGGCACAAACTATCTAGAGTTTTGAGATGGAACCACCGCTGAAAGTGGTGAGAGTGGCAGGTGTACTATTATTGGTTATTTTGAGATGATTTTTGGATAGATCCACAGTCCCTTCTTTGAAATCACCAGTTAGGAAGAACGATAACATAGTAGAAAGCACAACATCAAGTGGACTGATTTGCAGCTAGTGATTATCAGCATTCACGCACTCTTGTGATGGTGCGAGGCAGTCATGCGCCAATTGAATGGAGATGGGGTGGCCCAGATCTGGAAGATTTCGGTGAGATGAAGTTGCTGGTACCGTGCTTGAAGGCCATGTGCGGCAAGGTCAACGCGATGATCATTTTGGTGCGACTTCGTTTCGTCTTAGTATACTGTGACTATAGGATTGGGTGGTATGATGCGTGTAGGCAGATGAGGGCCAAAGAGCAACAGATTTAACTAAAATCGAACCGTTAGAGGGAGAAGGAAAAAAATACTATCTTTAAAATATATACACAATGCAAAAATAAAAAGGAGAAGCCTCTCTGATATTGGCTTTCACTGAAATGGAGCTTTGTAGAGAGAATGAGAACTATTTCTCTCTATCCAGAATTTGGTTTGGAAAGCATTAATACTTGAAGATGTTGCTTATCGCTCAAATAAATTTATGTATTATCGGCTTCAATTTGTGGCTTTCTTTTTTATTGCAAGGAAATAAGACGAATTCGATTTAGCTCTCTATCTAGCTGTTCAATAAATTTATTTATTTTTCTCTTGGCCTCAAGTCAGTGGAATTGAATGTCACCGAATTACCTAATCCTATTAATTGTGGGCCATACATAGCCTATAGGTATGCATGCATCAATAAGCCCATTCGAAAAGAATCAATCATACTCCAGTTTATGTCATGCAGAGGCCTAGGCCCACAGAGAAACCCCCGTTAGAAAGCCTGAAAGAGTTTCTAGCTAAGCAAATCAAGAAATATAAGGGTTAAAGCCCGGTAACAGGAAATAGGAAGCTATCAACAGCGGAAAAGGAAGAGCCAAGCTCGTATAGAGTTAGTAGGTCTTCATGATCAATAAATACCACTCACTTGCATGTGATTTTGATTCCAAGATTGTATTTTTATTTTATAGGTAACGAGGAAGGATTTATGTTCTCGGATCTCACCAACAATATCACCTTAGCCATTAATGGAGATGGCACAACTCTTTCCACACAGCTATCTCTAGTTCCACCTCCTTGTCGGCCAAATCAAAATCAAATCCAGTCAAACTCCATGCGGAGACGAGAGCTTTTTCATGGGCAATGGGCAAAAATGAAAGCTTTTTCGTGGGTGTCCGTCAACTATTTACACGATTTTTTTATTTTTTTTTATAAAATTTCCCCACCACTTCAGCGAGGGTGCGCAAAGTGTGCGTAAAATGGGCTACACCTAGCAGAATTGTAAACAGTGATATCAGTTCGAGACAACTGTTTGTTTGTAATCCCTCCCTCTTTAACATTTTTCCCATGTTTACGAAGTTGAAAATGAGAGATAGACGCTGTTCCCTCGGGACATGCAAGTCAATCCATGAACCGGAAAATAGCATGAATACCATTTTGCAAAGTCAAGTTTGGGCCATGCAATCCAGCTGTTTTCCTCTTTGTTTTTTGAGTATTGATAGCTAGGTTTAGCACCTATTCACGATTTATATGTAATTTTAAATATAATATATATATATTTATTTATTTATTTAAACCCATCAAATTAAAAGTAAAAGTTAAAATAAAAATCAAAAATTAAAATAATATTACTCTATTACATAATTATAAACAGATTGTTATAGAGTTATAATTCTATTATTTCTCTTGTTTTTTTATTTGTTATTTTTGTTTCGACATGTGCGTGCAGCCAGCTTTAGATCGCATAGAGAAATTAAAGCCCTACTGAGAGGGCTAACTTAATTAATCCTCATTTAGGTATACAAATTTAATAAATGAGAAATATGTAAATAGTAGAAAAATAATTTATAAATAATAATAAAATAGTTTGAGTTAAAGTATTTTATAAGATTTTAGAAAAAGAGACAGAAAAAGTAGAATAAAAATATTATTAAGTTAAAATATTGTTAAAATATAATTTTTAATATTATTTTTATTTTAAAATTTAAAAAGTTGAATTATTTTTTTTTGTGTTTTGTTTAGAAGTTTCAAAAAGTTGTGATAATTAAATAATGATTAGATAAAAAAATTAAAAATTTAAAAATTTAAAATTGAAAAGTATTTGTGTTTAATAGTATTTATTTATTTATCTTTTGATAAACAACATCACATTCCATTAAAATCAAGTCCTTACAATAGATTGTTTATCAAGCCAAATAACTTGAGAAGCAAAAGAAGGACAATCGGTCCATAAAACCAAATCTGAAAAATTACAAGCATTTCTTGCCAAAAGATGAGCCACAGAATTCTCTTGCCTACTAACATGCAGAAATTTCACCTCTTAGAAGCCCTGAATTAATCTTTTAATATTCTCAATGATGAAAACAAAGTCTGTTAAAATATGCTCATCTGAATTCAATATTTTCACAAGAAAGAGGCAATCCGTTTCCACCATCAGCTTTTGAATACCCCAGTGAAAATAGAGTTGTAGACCCCTTAATACCGCAATGACTTCAATAAATTCCGGAGAGGAGACCTCATTTTCAAGTTTACTAAAAGCAGCAAGCACATCCCCATGACAGTCCCTTACCACAACTCCAACACCTGCTTTTTGAAAATTAAAAAAGTTGGCGCCATCAACATTCATCTTAATATAATCTGGGGGTGGAGAGGACCAACTTAAGACTTTATGCATTACTTGTCTATGGCCCTAAAAAATCTGCACTTGTCTAAAATCAGAAATCATAGACAAAGCTCTATCAATCACATGACTAACACTAAGTGCAGATTTTTCATAAATAAAGTGGTTTCTTCTATACCACACTCCCCAAGCCATAGTAATAAAAGTAAGAAGACTTCCATCTCCCCCTTGTGCTTTAACCAACAATGCTAAATCCCAAAAGGACATATCAGGCAGTAAAGAATTCAGTACAGGCACATATTGTAAGCAAATATTTTGGATAGCTGAACAAAAGAATAAAGCATGGGCTGCATCTTCATTGAGCTTCTTACAAAATACACAACAATCTACCACATCAATACCTTTCTTGACTAGGTTATTAAAAGTAGGCAAATGTTCATTACAAGCCCTCCAACCGAACACCTTCAATTTATGGAGAATTTTCAAATGCCAAAACCCTATCCAGAAAGAGGAGATCTGAGAGGCACGATACTCCTCACCTGCTAGTTGAGTCTTGACAATTTGAAGCTACTTATACCCACTTCTCACAGTATAAAACCCACTTTTTTCAGACATCCAATACCAAGAATCTGGTTGAGACACTAACACCTGCAATTTCAGAATTTAATTTATTAATCTTGGATTGAAAAGAGCTCTCAAAGCACCAATATTCCACCAGCCAATATCCATATCAATCAGAGTATTAACAGTTTGATTCAAAGAAGAAACACTTGGCATAGCTTCTTGAATTGCCTTCCTTTGAATACCCGGAATCTAAGGATCATGAAACACCATTACCTTTTCCCCATTGCCAACTCTCCACATACAACCATATTTTAGTAATCCCATTGAGTTGAAAATACCTCTCCATACATAAGAGGGGTTAAAACCAATTTTGGCTTCAAAGAAAAAGGTCTTAGGGAAATAACGAGCTTTAAAAATCTTATGAAGAAGAGATGACTCTTTAGTTAACAAATGCCACCCTTGTTTGGCAAGAAGAGCCAAATTAAAATCATGAAAATTTTTAAAACCCGTACCACCCCTAAACTTAGAATCACGTAGCCTTGCCCAACTTACCCAATGAATTTTCCTCCCTTGAGACTAATTTCCCCACCAAAACCGAGCCATCTTCATCTCCATCTCATGTCATAATTGTTGAGGGAATAAGAAACAACTCATAGCGTAAGTCGGGATAGACTTGCCACTACTTTTAAGAGAACCTCCATTCCTCCTTGTGATAAAAAAGTCCCTTTCCACCCTTACAACTTTTGCCATAATTTCTGCTTAATTTTTGAAAAAGCTTTCTGTTTTGATCTCCCAACCATAAGTGGGAGGCCTAAATACTTCTCATACTGCTGAACATTACTCCCACCCCACAGAGACATAATGTCAGCCCTCACAGTTTCCTCCACGTTCTTACTAAACACCATGGACGTCTTTTCTTTATTAATACACTGACCAGAGGCCTTCTCATACTTGCTCAAGAGGGTCTGAATGTGCATGTTTGTAGAGACAGTTGCTTTGTAGAAAATAGCACTATCATCAGCAAACAATAAATGGTTCACACGTGGGGCCCCTATACAAATTTTCACTCCCTCTACTAAATCTGGACTAACGTGTTGTCTTAGTAAACTAATTAAGCCTTCCATACAAAACAGAAACAAGTAAGGAGAAAATGGGTCTCCTTGCCTAAGACCACGAGTAGGAACTATTTGGCCCTTTGGGCTTCCATTGATAAGGACTGAAAAAGACACCGTAGAGACACACTTCATAATGAGATCAACCAGCTTATGAGAAAAACCAAGCGCTTGCATAATCTTTGCTAAAGAACCTCAGTCCACCTAATCATAAGCTTTACTCATATCAAGTTTAATAGACATAAATACTTTTTTCTCGGTTTTCTTAGACCGAAGATAATGTAATAGCTCATAAGCAACTAAAACATTATCCGTAATATGCCTATCCGGAACAAAAGCACATTGAGATTCAGAAATTACCAACGGCAGAATTTTCTTAAGTCGATTGGCAATACATTTTGAAAGAATCTTATATAATAAATTGCAAAGACTAATGGGACGAAAGTCAACCACAGTAGAGGGGTCATTTTTCTTAGGGATTAAAGTGATGAAAGTATGATTCAAGTTTTGTGGAAAAGAACCAGAATTCAATGCCGTTAAAACAAAAAGAACCACCGATCTACCAATAACATTCCAGTATTTATGAAAAAAAAAACAGGTGACATACCATCTGGTCCCGGGGCCTTAGATGAATGCATTTGCTTAACTGCGGCTTCCACTTCTTCAGCCACATAAGGCCTAGTCAACAGCACATTCATCTGTTTAGTGACCTTACCCTCAACCCCAGATATCCATATCACCCGAATATGTTATTGAGAATAAATTTTGGAAATAATTAATAATCAGAGTTTCCATCGGAACCCCCTCTCTCCATATTCCACTTTCATCTTTCAAATGATAAATTCTATTTTTACGCCTTCTAATAATAGCCTTGCTGTGAAAAAATCGAGAATTGCTATCTCTTTCTAGAAGCCATGACACTCGTGATCGTTGTTTTCACATAATCTCATCCCACTCAAGCCATTTCTGGACCTCCTTCCTAGCCAATTTATGAGATAACCCTTGTTGAAAAGTAGGATCAGATGACTGAAGATCTTGCAGCTTCTTTTGCGTAGCAGCCAACTTCTCCTGAACATGACCAAATGAGGTCCTATTCCAGCGAGATTAATCTGAAGAACGGTGAGATATACAGGACATTACTTGACTCAAAGATTGAATCCCTTCCCCTGCACTCCACGCTTTCTTCACAAGTGTCGTGCACTCTCGGTCACCCATCCACATTGCCTCAAATCTAAACGGTTTGAGTCATTTATTTTGAATGCAACCCCCATTTGTATCAAGCCATAAGGGAATATGGTCAGAATAGGCTACGACACCATATTGAACCCGTAAATTAGGAAAAGAATCAATCCAAGCCAGGCTACCCAAGAACCGATCCAACCTTTCAGAAATAATCCCATCCCCTTCCCTTTTATTACACCAGGTAAATGGGGCTCTAGAAAATCCAAGATCACACAGCCCCCTTGTTCCAACACAGCATGAAATCCACGTAACTGCCCTTCACTTCGCACATTACCCCCATTTTTTTCAGATTGGAAGAGAATTTCATTAAAATCGCCAAATACTAACCAAGGACAATACACATTGAGACTCAAATGTTTAAGCAAAGACCATACTTCCTCTCTACGGTCAACTTGGGGGTGACCATACACCCCTGTGATTAAGCACTTTCCCCCATCCACACTAGGTATTTCGATCTCAGCATGCATACGATTGACAAAATAATTCAAAATATTTAAAACAAGTTCATCTTTCTATAACGTAGCCAAACCACCACTACGTCCAACATCATCAACAATAAAGCAGTTTGAAAACCAAGTTTATACTTACAGGTACTCCACTGCCGAGCATTCAACCGAGTCTCTTGTAAGAACACCACATCGGGAGCTTCCTTCGCCAATAGAGCACGAAGAGTTCGAATACCCCGTGGGTTCCCAAGCCCACAGGGATTCCAGCTAAAAGTTTTCATGAGATTCGGCTGGGCTGCTCAACAGCGTCCGCCGATATCGTTGGGAGATGGGTCCTAGCCCATGTCGTTTCTTGCTTCTGGTGATAGCATCCCACAGAGCAAGTGCAGATTTCCGTTTTGTCCCACTCTCAGGACTCAGTGAAGATACGCCGCCAACTATAGAAAACCCTAAGGACTCAATCGGGTTCGGAGAAAGCAGATGAAAGCTAGCTGTGGGCTCCGTTTGAGAGGCATCCGATTCAATATCCTTGGGCTTGGGCCTTGTCGAGCCCAACATCCCCTCTCCACAATCCATGACCGGGTTAGGAGATAGAGGATAGGAGCTAGCTGTGGGCTCCTGATGAGAGGCAATGAGTTCAAGTTCCTTTGGCTTGGGCCCAGTGGAGCCCAAAATCTCCTCCCCACAAACCATGACCGGCTTATCCACCAAACCGATATCTACCCTTTGTGAAAAGTTTGAAATACCCTCCTCCATTTGCAATCGCCTCCCTCCCCCTATATCAATGGCTTCGGCCAAACTAGGCACCCTAAATTTTGCTGGAACCTCCTCAGATACCGGTTGACCTGCAGTTACTGGGAGCTCTGCCTTATTCAGTGTCGGTTCCAACTGTGTCAAAGATAAACCGCTATCAGTTACTTCGTCCCCTCTACCCGTCATCAATTGTTTCCCTTTCTCTATGGTAGAATCGGCAGCGGTTGACAGTGTAACTACCTCCTTTGACTGCTGTGTAGGACGTGTCGTAGAGTGCATGCCAGAAACACCCCTCCAGGTTGATGAAAACCCAGATCGCAAACAAACCCCGTACGGTAAGTTACCAGAATACAACTTCGACGGGGGACAAGCCTCACATTCTCTCTGTGTATGCCCAATAATCCCACAAAAGTGACATAAATCTGGCAAGCGTTCATACGCTAGACGAACCCAATACGAGGCACCTTCACCAAACCTCAGATGTTTTCAACGTTGGAGCGGTTGAGTAATATTGATTTGAACTCGAACCCGCATATACTCCCCCCACTCAACTTCGCTCATGTCCAAATCCACTTCTAATACTTCCCCCAGCATACTCTCAACAAGATTCCTCACATAGCCATTACGAGCCATAAGAGGAAGATCGAAAATTCAAACCCAAAATGCCGCATGGACAATCTGTAGGGAATGAGTCTGTATGTGACCTTCGAACGGCTGCAGGAGGACCAATTGTTTGTCGAAAGACCAAGGTCCCTCCCTTAACACTTTCAGTTTGTCCCCAACATCATCAAATTCAACCATAGTAAAAGCAGAATTCAGATCACGAAATTTAATCCCCTTTACTGGATGCCACACCTTGCGCATGGTCTACTTAAAAGCTTCATGGTTATAATGCTTTCGTGTAACCAATTTCATAACTAAGCAGTGCTCTCCACGAGCAAGAACGTCCTCAACTTTACTAATTTCCACCACAACCTCCTCATTCTCCTTCTCAGTGATAGTAAGCACAGCATACAGTGTCTCCAAATCGTCCTCCATTCATAGACAACCCTCGTAAACCCTCGTACTCAGATGAGAAAAAAAACCTCCACTCTGAGTGTAGAGAGAGGGATTTTCTTTAATCTCCCTCTTGTGTTTAATAGTATTTAGATGTTGATAATGAGATAAAATTGGATAAGATGAATTGTAACCATCTGTAAAACCAAATGAGTCCTCATTCATTCGGGATGAATAAAACAAGTTTTCCAACACAAAACCAAAAATATGGCACGACTTTACTTCCAAAATGGGGGAGAAATAGATGACAAGTACAAAGATTTAATTCACCAAGATATATGTTCCTAGCAAATGATGAGAAGTATGGGGGTAAACAAAGACCTGAGAAGCAGATGGAAAGATTCAAAAGGGTGCTGGAAATGGGAGGTTTGTATGACTTGGGCTGAAAAGGGGACAAATTCACATGGAGTAATAAGCACGAGGATGAGACTTTTACAAAAGAGAGGTTAGACAGGGTAGTAGCCAACTCAAAATGGATGGACACTCATGCCGAGGGGTGGGTGGAGGTGCTGGTGGCTAGGTCTTCAGACCATAGACCCATACTACTGAATAAGAGTCCGAAATGAGGTTTGGGGGGGTAGGAAGAAGAGGCTGTTTAGATTTGAGGCAAGCCGGGCTCTAGATGGTAATTGTGAAGACATTGTTAAAATAGCTTGGAATGAGTATACTGAGGTAGGGATCTCTACAATGGAACTTCCTTATAAGTTGTCAAAGACTGAAGGTGCTCTTATGAGGTGGAGTACACAATTGGCTTATGATCAGAAAAAAATCCTAACAGAGAAAACTGAACAATTGAGAGAGCTACAAAAAAAGGAAGGAAGTCACAATTCTGCAGCTATCAAAAACCTTCAAAAGGAACTGGGGATATTGTTGACTAAGGAGGACTTGAGGTGGAGGCAAAGAGCCAAGGTGAACTGGTATCAACATGGGGACAAGAACACAAAGTTCTTCCACTGTTGTGCCAATCAGAGAAGGAATGTGACGCCCCCAAATTCCGTTTGGGATCGGACGAACATTTGAAGCGTCGAGACATGCAACACAAGGTTACCTGCCCCCGTTCATGACATATAAGATGCAATAATCCTAACATGCATCTAACATTATGCAATATTCGCAGCGGATAATTTTTTTCTTTAGCAATACTATGCACCAAACTGAAAATATCCCAATACTTGAAACATACTTCATACATAAAGATCCATTGAATAACTAAGATCACAGCACTATTCCAAAATAGTTATGATCCAATAGTACTGGAGATGCAACTCCATCGTACAAGTAGTAATTTAACTACTATATTAACATTAACGACGCACCGTCGTTCAGTCGACTGTGTCTAGTTGGTCAGCTCCTGATCCTCCTTCAGGTCCTGTAACAAGATCTACCATTCGGGGGGAATGGTAGTTGGGACTACCACAGTGAGATTTGATTACAAATCTCAACAAGTTAACAAAAAACTTCCATACAGACTAATGATGCATGTATGACAGTAAAAGCATAAATGCATAATCAAATTCATAAGTAATTAAAGCATAACTTAGCGTACAACATAACATAATTGACATAGCTTAAATTGAATCATGAACTGAACTTGACTTAGCATGAACTTGCTGTGAAACTTGAATTAACATGAAAAATACATACTCCACAGTTGTTGTGGCCCCATGTATTCTACGTGTAAATACATACTCCACAGTTGTTGTGGCCCCATGTATTCTACACAAACTTGACTTAACATTAAAAATACATACTCCACAGTTGTTGTGGCCCCATGTATTCTACACATCACTATGCAGTTAAATACATACTCCGCAGTTGTTGTGGCCCCATGTATTCTACATAAACTTGACTTAACATGAAAAATACATACTCCACAGTTGTTGTGGCCCCATGTATTCTACGTGTAAATACATACTCCACAGTTGTTGTGGCCCCATGTATTCTACACAAACTTGACTTAACATGAAAAATACACACTCCACAGTTGTTGTGGCCCCATGTATTCTACGTGTAAATACATACTCCACAGTTGTTGTGGCCCCATGTATTCTACGTATCACAATTGTAGTAAAATACATACTCCACAGTTGTTGTGGCCCCATGTATTCTACACAAACATAATGTACTCAAGATGAAACGTGACTTGAACATAACTTGAAATACATGACCAACTTGAGATAGAAACATTTCGTAACATGGCATAACATATAATAGACAACATATTTAACATGACATACTTGCAACAGTGAATATTACATGACTTGACATACATGTAATAGATGACATACTTAGCATGACGTACTTGTAATGTACAGTAATACATAACAGAATATATTATATAACAGATAAAAATTGATGACAGAATAAATTCTGTATAATAAACAATTACGTGATAACTTGGCGTGGCATGACATATATGATAACACACATACATACACTATAGTTCTTTTACTTAGCACACATACACAGTAGACTGCTAGTAAGTTAAAAGCTAACTTACCTCGATCTCCGCGTTTCTTATAAAACTTCAAGTGCAATCACGAGGAACTGTAATTAGTGATTCTAAAAGTTAGAACTAAATCACTAATAATTTGAAATATGGAAAATACTAACTTAAAGAGTAAAATTTTCATTTTACTCTCTACATGTGGGAAAATGACCGTTTTACCCATAACTTAAGGATTTTGCATACTAACTCCAAAAGTTTCCAAAATTTACATTCCTCATGTAAATCTTGTCCTAAACTTAAATATCAACTCAGAAAAATTTAAAATAAAACACAACTATGAAGAACACACTATGGTCGAAACATCCACAGGTCATTTCCCTTTATTTTTGTTGCAATTCCTTCCAACTTCAAAACTCATGCTTAAACCAAAATTTTACAACAAACATCTTCCAATCCTAAGTTCAAAACCATACTTAAAACATCCATTTAGAAAAAGCTAATAATCAACACCAAACTTTTTTGTAAAAAGATCCAAGCACTTGAATCACAAGTTTTGACCTTAAATCAAAACATCTCCAAGAATTTCAAAAATCAAATCTTACTTCTAACATATTCATAATATCATCCTAACATAAACCATGCTTTTAAATCATCAAACTAAAGTCACCAAAATCACAAAATAATATTTGGAGTTTTTGGTTTTACACTTAGTCCAAAAACAGAAACTTTTTCCTCAACTAGTTTTGATAAATCTCTTGATCTATGACTTATAAATATATGATCTTCAAACCAAACCATTACATGGTTTAAAAAGATGTCCTAAAACATATACAAGCTTCTAATTCAAGATCACATGGTTAGAAATTAACCAAAACATAAATTTAGCCAAGAATATCCACACTTTGGCTTATCTGAATATCTCTTTGCATAAAATTTCATATCTTTAAAACTAACATCAAATATCTTCAAAATAATAATATAACATGTATATAAGATGTTTAGGATCCTCCAATAAAATTATCAAAGTCATTAGAATAGGTTTAGACCACCAAAGAGTTAAACTTTCTCAAAACAGAAACTGTTTTTCCTCTTCCAGTTTCTAAGTTTCTAAATCTAAGAAAATCTTTCATCAAAACCTTTAATCATGCAAAAATCCTCAACCAATAGTCATATATACATGTTAACAATACTCCATAAAAATTTCGGACCAATATCTATCCATTAGCTTGGTCAAAAACTCCAAACTATAACATACTCTCCAGATTCACGCCCAGAATGACCTTTCTATGGTTAAAAATACTTTTGACCGACCAAATGACCATGGAATGATACGAAAAATATATCTACGGAAACTAGACTCAAAGAGGAACAACTTATATGAAGGAGACTTTATGATAAAACACTTACAAAAGCTTCGAAATGGGTGTGCAAAAGAACTCCTAAAAGCTGTCTGAGAGAGAGTGTTTGGTATTCTTTCAATGGAAAGCATAAATGAAGTAATTTCGTGGGGAGGGATGGCTGGAGATATTTGTGGATAAGATATGGAAGAGATGAGGCTGGACTTGAGAGTTGAGTGTAGTTTTCTCCTACCCAAAAAAAATCTATAAATGATTATCTTATAATATTCTATCCAATAATATCTAAAAAAACATCAACTTAAGATATTTTTATCTAATAATATCTATCAACTCAAAATATTTTTACCCAATAATATTCACGAAATTTACCTCAAGATATTTCTTTTTATCCAATAATATCTACAGTTTTGAACAGACGTTTTGTCCGAAAATATGAAAAAATGTTATTGCGCCATAAGACTTTAAATAATCCTCCGAGTCTAATGGCACAAACCATAATACATTTTGACACTTCTAACTATCTCCAATAATCAAAAATACACTTATGATACCATAGTAAATAATAACACTAACTATATAGTTAGACAAAAACCTATACGATTAATGGATTCGTGAAAACTTATGAGGTTTTCACGAGGTTCCTAAAGTTAATAGAAATTTCACAATTAAATTTCTAGCGGGCTGTTACAAGGAAGGTGAATAGGATTCAAGAAGTTTTTGATGAAGAGCACAATATATATAATAAACCAGAAGAGCTGGCAGGGTTCTTCAAAGCCTATTTTGAGAGACTGTTTTCTTCATCAAATCCTGGATTTGGTGAGGTTGAGAATTGCTTAAAAAATCTGGAACCTTCAGTTACTAGTAGAATGAATGAACAGTTGTCAAAAGCATTCACCCGAGAAGAAGTTGAGATAGCTGTCAGGTACATGGCACCATACAAGCCACCTGGACCAGATGGTTTTGGGGCTTATTTTTACCAGAAATACTGGTACCTTATTGGAGATGGAGTCTGTAACTCAGTGCTGGAATGGTTGAATGGGAAGAGGAAACCATGATGCACGTTTTATGGCATTGCCCAGCAGCTTGTGATGTATGGCCAGAATCTTCGAAGAAGGTGCAGAAAATGAAGACTAATGAAGTAGAGCTACTAGCTTTATGGGACAAACTAAGGGTTTTAATGAATGAGTCTGAGCTAGAAGTGACTATTGCTGTTATGAGGGGGTTATGGTTGAGGAGGAATGAAAGCTTTTTTGAAGGAAAATTCAAAACCCCGAGCCAAGTTCTAAGAACAGCAAAGTATGACATACTCGAATTTCAGCAGGCACAACAGATGATCACAGTCCAGAGTAGTAGTATTGGGAGTGCGTGCAGAAGAGCTCAAGGGTGGGAAAAACCAAGCTCGGGTTATGCGAAAAGTTAACTGGGATGCAACAGTTAGAATTTCGGAAAAGAAGGTGGGGATAGGGGTTGTGATGAGAGATGAAGATGGGGATTTTTTAGTGGCAGTGGAAGAACAGAAGCATCACGTTGATCAACCAGTGATAGCAGAGGCTCATGCACTATAGAGGGCTATGGAAATCTGCAGAGAACTGCGGCTGGAAAAGGTGCAACTTGAAGGGGATGCTTTAGTTGTTGTTAATGCAGTTAATTCGACTACAGAGGACCTCTCATTTCATGGCAACTTAATTGAGAATATGAAAATTTTGCTAAAACAAAGGTCTAGTTGGTTAGTTCAGCATACACACAGGTCAAACAATGAAGTGGCCCATTTATTAGCTAAGGAAAGTCTTTCTTTACAGACTGGTTTGGTATTGATCGATAGTATACTTGATTGTATTAAGAAAACTGTAGAAAGTGAAATCAATTGTATTCATCAATGATCATTGAATATAGTTTCTTTTCAAAAAAAAAAAAAAAATCTAGATACAGCATGATGATACCAGTACACCATTGACATAACATAGATACGGAATCCATCAATATTAATACCAGCGGGCTACGATTGGCAGGTTTAACAAATGGGATGAGAAATAAAATTTTCATATTATTATAATTTTTTTAAATTTCTACATAAAATATAATAAATAATTTAACTTCTTTAAATCTCAAAATAATAATAATATTAAAAAATAATATTTTAAAATTTTATTTAAAATTCTAAATTCTCATCTCACTATCCAAACCTATAAAATACGGAAGTAGCTCCCAACATTCAAACACATAACTCTCAAATAATTAAAATCATTCAACTCAACATCTCTTTGCGCACAAGACCCATAACCCTTTTCAACTTATAAAAAATATATATAAATTCATTTTAAGTGGGTCATACAAAACTCATTCCATTATCTCAGCTCATTTATATTTATAAAGAATTCAACCTATCTCAACATCTAAACACAACTTTAGGGGTGTAACCGGTCTGGTTTGGTCCGGTTTTGGACAAAATCTAGGACCGAACCGGTAGGTACCGGTTTTGTATTTTTCAAAACCGATTACGCACCTATTTTCCTTATAAACCGGTATTCCGGTTTTACCGGTTTTCGGTCCGGTTTGGTCCGGTTTTCCGGTTTTAATAAAATATAAATTTGTCATTAAAAAATTCTGTTTAAAAAAAAAAACTGATTTAAAAATTCTGTTTTAAAAATCTGCTATGTAAAAATAATCTGCTATAAAAAATCTGCTTTATAAAAAAATCTGTTATGTAAAAAAAATCTGTTACAAAAAATCTGCCTTATAAATTGTTAATATGCTATCTAAACAAAATTCTACTATATAAAAAACTGTTACAACACAAAAACTGAAATATGAAATCTAGTGTAAAAAAAATATGTTCTAAGCTTATAAGCCTTTAAATAAAACTGCTACAAGAAAATAAAATCTACAATAAAAAAAAATTCTGCTATGAAATAAAATAAGTCCAAAATTACAAGTCCAAAAGTCCAATAAATTACAAGTCCAAATTCCAAATGTCTAAATTACAAATCCAAAGGTCTAACAAATTACAAATCCAAATACCAAAAGTCTAAAATACAAATAAAAAAGTCTAACAAATTACAAGTCTAAAAGTCCAACAAATTACAAGTCCAAATAGCATTAATATTAGATTACAATCACATACTTTATAAAATAATAGACCAAACAATTTAGCAATCACACGCTTTATAAAATAATAGACCAAGCAATTTAAAAAACATATTAATATTATTTAAGCCACATGCACGTACAAGTAGTAATTTAGCAAATTACTAAAATAATGTTCATCAAATAAATAAACTAACAAAGAAAAAATATATCACATTGCCGGATCGTGTTAAACTCCAATAGATTTCTTTTTTCACTAACCAAGAATATACTACGGTTATTACCAAAATAATATTCATCAAATAAATAAATTAAAAAATATATATATATATATATATGTGAACTAGCAGTTAAGTTAGTCTATATATATATATATATATTTTATAAGGTGTGAGATCATGACACCTAAGCAAAATACACATTTGAAAAATATCTTAAGAACATAGATTTAAAATATAACTTAGTCTATATTGTGTGAGATCATGACACCTAATTGTGGTAGTGCTTGGATATACATGATTAAATGCATATTTCTATGAGTGATTGGATCATGTCATATATATGAAAATCCCTGAAAGAAATAAAATGGAGTACATAAAACATATACCAGAAGATAGAAACACAAATATAAATATTTGTGAAGTATTATTTTATTATCATAAAGCAAAATTACAGAAATTTGAGGCTCTTTGCCTCAATCTTTAAACGTTCTTGCTCTTCAAAAATCTGCATGCCTCTCCTATCTAAAGGAGTAGCCACTCGAAAAGAAGAGTTAAGCAAAGATTTTAAATCTCTGTTCTCTCGCTTTACTGCTTCTATCTTCATGTTGGATTCCATAAGAAGCCTCTGAAGGATAGAAATTTTCTCGTGGAGTTGGTCAACCCCACCAGTCCTGGATTGCAGTCGCTGAGAATATGCGAAAATGGCTGATGAGTATCGAGTACCGAGACTCACAAACTCGTAGATAAGTTCATTTTCTGACTTATTAGTCAGATCATTATTTGATTGCATAATAGCACCTACGGAAGAAGATTGGTAACGAGGTGCAGAATACCTCATGTATTGGTAATGAGAAGATTGCTAAGCCATTGCAAAATGAGAAAGCAAAAAGAGATTGTAGAGTAAGAATGCAGACTAATTTCAGAAAAGTGAAGAAGATGAGATGCGAAAGAAGATGAACTGAATAATTCTTTTATAGAGAAAATTATGACGAATCATCTCTCGTGAAGCATTTCTGTACAAGAGACAAGAACAAAGTAGTGTCATAGCTATGCGGCGCCTGACAACTACAGAAGACCTATAAAAATCATGCGGATCAGAGTTGTCTGGTCTAAAACAGAGTGCCACCGATTTTGTTAAAGAGAGAGAGAGAGAGAGAGAGAGAGAGAGAGAGGTTAACGGCTTAATATAAATATTAATATTAATTATAGTGATTATAAATATTAGTGATTATTATAACTATATTTATTAATAGACTAAAATTAGTATAGTAACAAACTAACAAAAATTGCTGCAGACCAAAGAGGGATGGGATGAAAGAGAAACATCCTAAAAATTACCATGGGTCCGTGAGAGGGGCTGCGTGAGGGGAGGTTCACGGCGTTGACGAGGGCTGTGCGTGGAAGACCCACCGAGATGCACCAGGGCAGTGAGGCACGACAGTGACTGTGAGGAAGAAACCGAAGTCTGAAGAGTGAAGATTCAAGAAGAAGAAGAAGAGACTAGAGAGAGGAGATTGGGAGTCGGCGCAGGGCAGCAGGTATGAGGAGAGAAGGAAAAAAAATGTTCTGTAAACCTAATTTTCACAAAACGCACCGTATAGTTAAGATCTCTTCTCAGGCTGGGCTGTAGTGGCAGTGAATGGGCTAGGCCCAAAACAGAGAAAAAACACACTTAAATGGCCAAAATAAGCCCAGTAAAAAAATAGAGGGTCCAATAAAATAAAAATGGTACAATAAAATAAATACAAAACAATTAAAAACACTATAACAATTATATTATTAAATATAAAACAATAACTAAGACTATTATAGTATTAGTGTTACTACTACATATAAGTCTATATATAGACTATATAGTTATACATTAAAGAATATAATTATTAATGACTATTAGTATTAGTATATATATATGTATAATAAACCATTAGTATTAATATTTAATACTATAAGTCTATATTAGACTATTAGTATTAGTATATATATATTACTATATTAGTATTAGTTATAGTTATATAATATATTAGACAATATAATAGTATTAATGGTAAGCTATTAGTATAGCTATATATTAGTATTAGTTATGGACCTTATGGTGAATCAGTGATTTAGTATAACTATATCAGTATGAGTATAACTTAGTCTATATTAGACTATTAGTATCATTACAAATATTAGTATTCATTATAGTGATTATAACTACCATATAATGATATTAATATTTGTTAATTGTTATAGTGAGTTTGTTTTATTATAACTATATTTTTTTTTATAGGTAAAAGAAGTTTTATTGGTCCACGTAAATAGGCAAAGCCCGAGTACATAAGAGATATACGAAGAAGAGCCTAATTACTAAACTACGTGCTATTGATTGTAGCATACAAATCGTTTAGGCTCATTCCATTCCATATTATAGAAGAGGCCCACAACAACAAAGTGTGAAAGAAAAAGTCTCTAAAACTTTCTGGGGAGCGTTCCTTATCCTCAACTATATTACTGATAGACTATATTGATAGTATTAGTATATTAATTTAGTATTAGTGTTATTATATCATTATTTTATATATGATTATAAAATTGTACATAGACTTAAAGTATAATACTAATAGTAATATAGTTTTAGATTATTAGTATTTAGTATTAGGTCATACAATTTAAATTGTATTAATATAATAGACTATATATATATATATAATAGACTACATGGTTATACATAATAAATTAAAGAATATAACAATGCAATATAGTATTAATACTATAAGTCTATAAGTCTATATTAGACTATTAGTATGATAAAATGTTATTAATAATATATATTTATAATATTATATATTAAAAGCATATGATGAATTAAATTTTTATGTTCAAGATTAAACATTTATTTTATAAATTATAAGTCCATTATCTTATATATAATTATAATTTATATTATTTTATATAAAAAGTCTATATAATATAAAACATATTATATATAATATTAATATATATATATATAAACAGTACCGGTCCGGTCCGGTCCGGGCCGGTCCACTATTAAGTGAAACCAGACCCGGACCGGAACCGGCCGGTTTCCTAGTTATAAAAACCGGTTCCGGACCGGACCGGACCGGCCCAAAACCGACACAACCGGTCCGGTCCGGTTTGGTCCGGTCCGGTTTTCCGGTTTTTTTTTACACCTCTACACAACTTAAATGAAATAATTTAGTAACATAATATTCTACCAGATTCTTGACTCCTTAAAAACTTTTTCCATTTGAGTTAGTTTTGAGAACCGAATATCTAAGAAAAGTAAATATTAAAAAGTAATGTTACTCAATATTTTAATTATTATTATTCTTTCATCATTTTATGATATAGTATTAGATAATATATTTATAAATAAAATATAATAAATAATTTTTAATTATATAATATTATATTATTAAATGATAAAAGAATGAGGAGAAAATAGATCCGAGGAATAGATTTTTGGAAAAATATAGTTGCAAGCATAGTTGTGCACTAATCTGTGCACCAATGTGATGTGATTGGTCAAAAAGTAGATTTTATTGAAAACAGTGTTAATTTAAATTTTAAGTATGAATAAATCGGTGTTGGTACACAGATTAGTGCACAACTGTGCTTGTATGTAGCAAAACTCTAGATTTTTTTTGAAAAATTAACCTCACCGAAATAGTGTTTTGCCTCGTGATCGAGGCCAGTTTCACCGAAAACTTTCTCTCAGAGTGATGCACTCATTGGCATTCTGATCCTGTAATAAAAAATTTTCAACAACAGTTATATACTTTTTGAGTCTTGATATTATACCCTAGTTATTAATGACCTCTATTCTCTAATTATTAACGGGTTTTTTACGTACACACATGAGACGTGATATTCAACCCCACGGTCTCCACCGAACTTTCAAACTCTCTCTGTCTCTCTCTCTCTGTCTCTCTCTGTGTTGGTTCCTGAGCTGTAATTCAGGTCTCTTTCCTGTGCCTCTCCCTCCTAAGTCATGATGTCAAGATGGAAGAAGCTGATAAGAAATACTCAAAGAAAATTGATCTTTATAAGCTGGAAACTTCAACGTCATGAGAAAATTCTTCTTTTATATATAGTTTGAATCTAATTATCGAGATTATTATTCTTTTTGTACATGCACGACTGATCAACGACGCAGATATCATCAGACTTGGGATAAGATTTTCATTTAATAGAATGCTATCGGCTTCAGAGTCAGACAACTTATTGGGAATTTCCTAGCAGCTACTTTCGTCGCATAATCAAACAAGCTGGCTTTTATTACTTGTCGTCTTCCATGGGAGAAATATATATATATATATATATAAAGATTTATAGGTACTAATATTTAATGTCATTTTTCGGTTCATGTAATTTGGAATGGCCTGTCTTCCACGTATATATGGACAACACTTGAAACAGTGAATTAAAGTCACCACATAAAAGTTGATCATCCTTGGATCTGCTGCTAAAAGCATGCATATATATATATATATATATATATATATATATATATAATGATGAATGAATGGTGGGCATGCTCGATCCGTGGCAGGATTAATGGCTATGATAGATCTAAGCTGTGTTGTACAAAGTATTTTATAAATGTATATTTGAAATTGTATATATAATTTCTCAAAATATATATATATATATATATATATATATATATATATATATATATATATATATATTTATCATGAAATGATAATATTGATAGAGATCAGACGACTATATTTTTTATTTTTAATACATCAAGAATGGGAGATTTCGAAACTAAAATTTTCATTTGAAGAAGCGCTGTATGCTATACACTATCAGGCTCTTGATTGCATTTTAATTAAAAGCTTTAGCCATATATATCTTGATCTTTGTTTTGTGGAAAATGTCATGGGGAGATTCTGGTAGCTCTCGCTGAGGACTACCTTTTATTTTTATTTTTTTACTTAATTATTAAGTAAATATTTTTTTTAATAATATTGAGATTTAAAAAAAAAAAATATTTTAGAATATTTAAAAAATACATATAAAAAACAATTCACACAAAATCAACTAACGGAAACTGCCTGGCGGTAAAGCCACCCTCGTTTTATTCTATATATCTACTTTAGGATCAATGTGTCATCCTGACACTGTGATCTGTTAACTGCAATTCTGCAACGCAGGCCGCTAGCTAGCTAGCTAGCTAAGGTATACAAGCCTACGAGTCAAAGACCATGCACATATCTTCTAAGTTCGTTGGGCTGTACTATCACCGACATAATTTACATTTATATTCCAGACTTTTCTTTCCTTCTTTCAATTTCCAGACATATCAACATCATCAGCATCATCTTCTAATATATTATATAAATATATATATATAAGCTCTCCCAAGCAATTTTCTGCAGGCTACTTTTCTCTCATTCTCTCAAGAATTCTTCTCTTGGCCTGCTCTCTCATGTACGTGCGTACCCCTCTCTCAAAAGAAGCCACATATGGACCGATGTCGCCGGAAACGAGCCAAGATCTCAACTTTTGAGTCTGAAGGTCAGTAACCTAGCCAGGAACAAGCATTTAATTAATTAATGTTTGTTTTGAGTACTTATGGGTTTAGTTTTTCCTATGTATCCTTAATTTTCTCCTTCCAGATGAAACCTTTTCCAACCATTACGTACTTGTTCTGTTTTTCTGTCTGACAGAGGTTAGTAGCATTGAATGGGAGGTTATAAACATGACTGAACAAGAAGAGGATCTCTTCTATAGAATGTATAGACTTGTTGGAGAAAGGTAAGTTCATTAATTAGTCATTTCAAATATTCGTTATGTTTTTAATTTTTCAGAAAACGATGCTCACATAAACACCTACCCAAGAGGTTAGAACGGTAAATTTATATTATAACATATATAATTGTAAAAATATTATTATTTTTTTCGTTCTCAGCCAACAAACTTTCCTAACTTCAAGAGCATTTTCTCTTTTCGAGTCCTTCTTTCACCTGGTGAGAGTAAGGTTTTTCTCTCAAGGTTCCTTTGTGGAATTCTTTGAGATTTTTATCTCGGGCTCAGGTCTGTAGAGATGGTGGAGGGGGATATATCGTCTCTCTATGAAGGCTTAAAATTAACAGATGAAGAGAAGCAAGAGATAGAGGTTAGCTCGGAAGAAATATCGTTATCAGCCTCTAAAAGCAAGCTCTGCATAATGATATGCTTGATTTCTGATAAGGAAACTAATAGAGGAGCTCTAATGAATACGCTGCCAAAAATTTGGAATGTAGAAGGGAAAACTGCAATTAAAGAGGTTGGGAGAAACAAGTTCTTAGTGGAATTCAATTCGAGATTGGACAAAACAAGAGTGTTGAATGGTCGCCCATGGTCATTTGACAAGTGCCTCCTGTGCATCCAGGACTATGAAGGTGCCAAGTCTAGTAAGGAAATGCAATTCTGCCTTGAGCCATTCTGGGTTCAATGCCATGACATGCCATTTGCTGGCATGACGGCGAGCATGGGGCAGAAACTGGGAAGCTCCCTGGGGAAGGTGCTGATGGTGGACACGGACGGGAGTGAAACCTGCTGGGGTAGGTTTCTACGTGTGAAGGTAATGCTAGACATAACAAAACCCCTGGCAAGAGGCAGGTTTATCTCTCAGGATGGTGAGAAGTTCTGGATTCCGTTTAGATATGAAAGGATGACCAATTTCTGCTATCATTGTGGAGCCATTAAGCATGGCAATGGAATATGCGAAAGGCTAGAGATGGGCTTGCATGTGGGGGATAGTATCGGGCAGCAATACGGAGCGTGGTTGAGGGCCAGCAATAAAAAGCTCTCTCAGTCGATAGACAAGGTGGGGAAGTTGAATCACGACGGTGGATCATCAGAGAGTGGTCGGAGGGCACCCTCAGATGAGGCTAATAAAGAAGATGACCATCACCGGAAAAATGCAGAGGCAGTTAGACAGAAGGAAGGCAGCCAATCACACCTCACGGATGAGGAGACTGCATCTGCCAGTGCTAGCAGGACAACTGTCGAGGTAGTGGAATCAGTTATGAAGGATGTGGGAGCAGCACTACATGGGGGACAGAGACAAACAATTCTGTTAGAAGAATCTCAGGACCAGCTGGGCCCAGCAGTAGTGGAGGATTCTAAAAAGGGAAGGAAGTTACCATACAAAGGTAAGAGATGGAAAAGAAGAGCACGTGAGGCCAGACCTTCTCAAACAAACCAAGGAGTAGAGGGAGACAGTGTAGGGTCTAAACTCACCCATACTAGCAAAAGGAAAGCTCTGGATACACCTGGAGGTGGAGTGGAAAAGAAAGGTAAACTTACTCTCATAGATGAGGAGGGTGATGATTTCTTCATGGCAGTGGCTGCTGAGCAGCCCTGCCAATTGCCATGATACTCTTGAGCTGGAACTGCCGAGGGCTTGGGAACCCTCGGACAGTTCGAGAACTTCGCCTCATGGTGAAGGAGAAGGGCCCAAGGATCATTTTTCTGTCAGAAACAAAGTGTAGGAGAGAAAGAGTGGAGGGTGTAAGAAATGGTTTGGGTTTCGAATGTAGTTTTGTGGTGGATAGTGTAGGGAGAAGTGGTGGTTTAGCAATGCTTTGGAAAGATGAGGATCAAGTGGAGTTATTCTCATACTCACAGAGTCACATTTCATTGATTGTAAGCAAGGATAATGGGGATCAGAAGGTGATGGTTACTGGATTTTATGGCAACCCAGTGGTGGAAAAAAGAAAGGAGAGCTGGTGGCTGCTTAGATGCTTAAAACCGACAGGAAACATGGCTTGGCTATGTTGTGGTGACTTTAATGAGCTACTCACAAATGAAGAACAGTATGGGGGAGTCAATAGATCCTTTTATCAAATGGAAAAGTTTAGAGAAGCAATTGATGAATGTGAATTTAGTGATCTAGGCTATGAAGGATCTAAATTCACGTGGAGCAATAAGAGAGAAGGTTCTGAGTTCATCAAAGAAAGGTTGGATAGGGCTTTTGGCAACCATCAATGGCAAATGGCTTTCTTTCAGACTAGAGTGCAGGTTCTTCCAGCTCTCCAATCTGACCATTTCCCTCTGCTGATTTCGTGTGACAGCAGTGATAGTGTGAGTAATAAAACTGGCAAGATTTTTCGATATGAGGCTAGTTGGTCCAAACAGGAAGACTGCAAGGTAGTAGTAGAAAGAGCTTGGGCATCAAACTTGGGAAACAAGGATCCTATTCTTAGGATTCAGGATAGCCTGTTGACATGCAAATCTAGTTTACAAGACTGGGCCAAGTTAAAAGGAAGGGGGCAGAAAAGAATGTTACAGCAGAAGAGGAAAATGCTAAATGAGCTGCAAGAAATCAATAAAGGGGAACTAAACAACAGGATAAAAGGGCTCCAGAAAGAGATAAATGATATGCTGGAGGAAGAAGAGATCCGATGGAGGCAGAGGTCTAAGCAATTGTGGTTAAAAGATGGGGATAGAAACTCCAAATATTTCCATAAATGTACTACTCAAAGAAGGCAGTGGAATGAGATTAAACTAATTAAAGATGCAAGTGGAAAGGTAGCAAAAAATCAAGAGGAAATTAGCCTGCTGTTTCAGGATTACTACCAGAATCTTTTTGAGTCCTCAAATCCCCAAAATATTGAGGAAACCCTGAGGGATATAGTTCCAGGTGTATCAGAGGAAATGAATAGGCAACTAGTGAAGGTTTGCAGCTTTGAAGAGGTGAGGAAAGCAGTTTTTGAGATGAACCCCATGAGTGCCCCAGGCCCTGATGGTTTTTCAGCAGGGTTTTATCAAGACAACTGGCAATGTGTAGGAGAGGCTGTCTTTTTGGCTGTTAAGGAAGTCCTATCTGGAAGCTGTGGTTTGGACAGAATTAATGAAACATTTGTGGTTTTAATCCCAAAGAAGAAAAAACCAGTATTTGTCTCTGAGTACAGACCTATTAGCCTATGTAATGTTCTTTACAAAATTGTTTCTAAGGTGCTGGCCAACAGACTGAAAAACATACTTCCCTTGTTGATATCACCCTCCCAAAGTGCTTTTGTACCTGGAAGACTAATTTCAGATAACATAATTGTTGCATATGAGACTATGCACTCCATGCAACACAGAATGAGGGGTAAGAAAGAAGGGTATATGGCAGTTAAATTGGACATGAGCAAGGCTTATGATCGTATTGAGTGGGATTTTTTGACTGCAGTTCTAAAAAGGATGGGATTTGTAGAGAAATGGGTTGATTTGATCAAGGCTTGTGTGGAAACAGTGAGTTATTCATTGATGATCAACAGAATCCCTCAGAAACCTTTTCACCCTTCAAGAGGCTTAAGACAAGGGGATCCTCTATCCCCTTATCTTTTTATCCTTTGCACAGAAATACTTGGCAGGATGTTGAACAAAGCTGAGGAGAAGGGCCTCATCTCTGGTTTTCCCTTTGCTCGAGGCTCATTATTGGTCAACCACCTTTTTTTTGCAGATGACAGTCTGCTCTTCTGCAAGGCTAATGCATTGGAATGGAGCAGGCTCTACAACTTACTGGCTCAGTACGAGAAAGCATCTGGCCAAAGGTTAAACCTGGAGAAAACTGCAGTATATTTCAGCAGGAACACAAGAAGTGAAGCCAAGGATGCTATCCTGTCAGGTGTAAGGCTGAGTGAAGCTAGTTCCTATGAGAAATACCTTGGTCTACCCTCATATGTTGGAAGACAGAAGGTGGCAACTTTCAGACCAATATTGGAATCTATAAGGAATAAAATGGGCAACTGGAAGGTGAAATTCCTATCTCAGGCTGGTAAGGAAGTGTTGTTGAAGTCCATAGTTCAGGCAATACCTACTTACTGTATGAGCATTTTCAAGCTTCCCAAGGCTGTATTAAATGCTATCAACAAGTCCATGAAGAAATTCTGGTGGGGCAGCAGGGAAGAGAAGACAAAGACTCAATGGATTCCATGGAAACAAATGGGAAAATCGAAAAGGGAGGGAGGATTGGGTTACAGGGACTTTGAAGATTTTAATTTGGCTCTCCTTGCAAAGCAAGGGTGGAGGATCATTCAAAATCCTTCTTCCCTAGCAGCTAGAGTTCTCAAAGCAAAGTATTTTTTCAGATCAGATTTCCTAAAGGCTAAAGTTGGAAGCAATGCTTCTTTCCTTTGGAGAAGTTTTCTGGAGGCAAGAACAATCCTGCAGGAGGGTCTCTTATGGAGAATCGGGAATGGGGAAACAGTGAATATATGGGGAGACAGGTGGATTACTAGACCAACTTCATTCAAGGTGCAATCTCCCATTAAAGCAGAATATGCTGCCAGCAAGGTGTCTGCCCTTATTGATCCAAGCTCAGGGACATGGAATATGGTGTTGTTAAGAGAGATTTTTATGAATGAGGAAGTGGAAGTAATATGTAGAATTCCTGTTAGTGTGAGCAATATCCAAGACAAGTTGATATGGAGGTGTGCAAAAGATGGAAGATTCACGGTTAGAAGTGCTTACCACTTGGCAGGGGAGATGTTAGCTGATCAGAAAGGGCAATCCTCACTAGCCAAACAGAAGTGTGACTTATGGTTTAAGATATGGAAATTAATGGTACCGAGTGCCACACGTATGTTCATTTGGAGGGCATGTCATGACTCCTTGCCAACTAATCAGAAGCTAGTGCAGAGGAAAATCCTAGTATCCCCACTGTGTCCTATCTGTAAGGCAGAACTAGAATCCATATCTCATGCCCTTTGGTCCTGCTGTGCTGTTCAAGATGTTTGGGGATATAACCTGAATTGTTTTCAGAAGATGAAGGTGAGGGATGTGTCTTTCAAAGAGTTATGTACAGATCTGTTTGCTGCTCTAGATGAACACAAGACTGCTATTTTTGCTGCAACAGCTCATATGATTTGGAGAAGGAGGAACAGTTTTGTGTTTGAAAACAAGTTCATGGACCCGAATGAACTAGTGAAGGCTGCAAATCAGAGAGTGGAGGATTTTAAGGAAGCAAACCAATCATTAGGGGGCAAAAGGATGGTCACTCCTTTACATCAGTCCCACTGGTCTGCCCCTCCTGATCAATACCTAAAGGCAAATTGGGATGCAGCAGTGGACAGGGTCAAGAGCAGAATCGGCATAGGGGTGATCATTAGAGACTGGAATGGAAAGGTTGTAGCTACTCTCAGGCATCAAAGGGCGTTTTCTCCAGACCCGGGTTTGGCTGAGGCATTAGGGGCTCTAAAAGCAGTTTCCTTGTGTCAACAACTACTCATAGATAAAATCATTCTAGAGGGGGATGCTAAAGCAGTGGTAGAAGAAATAAACTGTGCAGAAGTCAAATGGAATTCAGGTGGGATGATCATAGAAGACATAAAGAACAAGCTTAGCTCGATGAAGGACTGGTCTGTGCAGTTTATACCAAGAAACATTAATACTATAGCACATTTATTAGCCAAGGATGCACTCAAACTCTCTGAGGAGAGCATTGTAATGGGAGGAATCCCTTCTTGTATCCAAGCTTCAATGCTTTAAGATGAATATGAATATAGATTCTTCTTTTCAAAAAAAAAAAAAAAAGAGCATTTTCTCTTTTGAGCCTAACATGCATGCACAGTGATGCGTGTTGATGAGAACACACTGTGTATATGAATGGTGCCCATCTTTTATCCAACCTCAAATAATGATCTTAAGACATGTACCTAAGGAATGTAAACTTTTTGAGTTATACATGATTATAAAGAAATGTTTTACCTAAAAAAAGATTTTATAAAAATAAATTTACAAATTCACATGACTTGATATGGTACGATGTTAGATTGTAAAACTATATAGTATTTTTATTATAAAGTAAATTTAATATATCGTATGAAACTAGTTCAGTTTATAGATTTATTTTTGTAGAAACTCTATATGGTTGTAGTACTTTTCATGATTGTATATATTTTCACAAATATATTTAATATATGGAATGGTGGATGGCTTCAAAATTCAGCAAATTCTTATAGCTATTATATATGATAGCATGTGCAAGCATAACTTAATTTGTATTATATTAGTAGTAGTGATTTTCAATATCGATCCCATTTCAAGTGATTGTCAGATACTTCCTTAATTTATAACGCTTACGAATTCCTTCAGGTGGGATTTAATAGCTGGCCGGATTCCAGGCAGAAAACCTGAAGAAATAGAGAGATTTTGGATCATGAGAAATTGGGAAGGGGTAGCAGCTGGTCGAAGAAAATTGCACAAGAAAGACAGTCCCAGATCAGTACTGTTTGCACTTTGAGTAATTGTTTTGTCGTCGATCTTTAATTAATTATTAACTTTAGTACCAGTTTTTATTTATTTCTTTTTATTTATTCTCGAAACTCTGATCGAATGGATATTGGATAATTATGAACAATCTCCCGGAACCTTCCTCTTTTTGCATGCATTGGCCAATGGACCATATATATTGCGAAAACAAATAGTAACAGGCGCTAGCATAGATATGTAATAATCAAACTTTGGAATATTCGAAGGGTTTTGCAGTGTAGCAGGGCGAAAATGCTTCATCTTTCGAAAAATAGCAGCATTTTTTTGTCTTCGTTGCTGTCACCATGGTCCGTTTCTGCTCTAACATTATCCTAGCTGCCAAGATTGGACTGTGTTGGGGTTTCTCATAACATGTAGTATGATGGAAGTAAAAACAAAAAACACACAACACGATAAATCTATTACTGAAAAACTCAGCTAGCTACTTGTGGGAAACTTGTATACATGATTATATGCAGTGTCGTTGGGTCTGAAAATTCAATTTAGTAGGGTTGGACGTCTGCATATGTTCATCTAGATGCTGCTGCGGCTACTAATTTTCATCTTTTGTTCAGACAATGTTTGGGTCGTAAAAGACTATAATACGGATCATTAGTACTCATCGGGACTCGGTAACAGAAACCATTTGAGGGAGGAGTTGTATTACAGATGCATTCGCTGCTGTTTCGTTTACACTTAAAACGTTGGTGAAGATAATCCACTCGAGCTCGATGCTTGAGCTTCATGAGAGCCTTAATTGCCTTATGATATTGAAGCTACTAGCTTGTTATAATGCTTAATTGCCTCCAGTTAGCAGCTCCACAACCATCAACATCAGTGATTCCATTAATGCACTCTTATTGTGAATGTAGAGAGAGAACAGGTTTTAGGCTTTCAAAACTTCATGATACCTCTCATGGGGGAGATCCCAACTTTCTTTATTATATCTTCTTCCGTCAGTAATCTTCGCAGCTCAAACAACAGCTCAAGTTTGGCTTGCTGAGTTTCTAGCCTGACCTGCATAAACGTAAGCATGAAATGTTATTATAGGCCTGATCTATTCATTTAAGGCATCCATTATATGTCCATCGAATCTATTTTGACAAGCTTTATCATTTTGGAATATGTAGTTTCATTCAGGTCTGGATGACCCTAATATATCTTACAACGTTCTAAAGACTAAGGTTCGTTCAGCAATATATGGCATGATAAAAGAGTTCAGAAATTAATCTGAATAAAACAAAGCGACTGCATGCATTTCCAGCCTACTTTCCGTGGTAATTGTCTCACTATTTCGATACTTCATTGTTGCTCAAGGCATTAGCCCACAAATAACTGCTTCAGAGTTCAGACGCCTCAGTTGCCCTGTTTTCTACGATGGCACCTCCTTAACTCCAACAATTTTCTTCATTTCCAACAACATATAACTTCTAAATGATCAAAATCTTCCATCCAGCCCAAACTACCAGTTACAGGGCTCATGTAAATCAATATGCTACTATAAACAAAAAGAAGAATAGAAATCCGGTGAGGAAGAATGCATACCGATTTAAGGCCAAATGAAACATGAGTAAAGTTTGAGAGGGTCATGGAATGTATAGCGGCATGCTTGATCCAAAAAATAACTATAAATGGAGAGCCGGAATCTCCTTTTCGGTTAAAAGTATCTATGGCTGTAATAAGTCCCTTCACTCCGGCATGACAAAGGTCTTGGAATCTTGGGCCATTTGTGAAGTCTTGAAAATACTTGTTGATAACAAACAAAACAAGACACATATTGTGCCGCAACCAAAGTTATTTCGAAATTCGCTCATTAATATTTACAGACAATACAATCAGCCTCTCCTTGATCCAAAGTATACAGAAGCCAAAAATAATACAGAGGAATAGAACAGAACAGGATAGTAATAAAACGTGCAGTGTGTTCTTTGTATCATCACCCAGACAAGACACTAAAATGTGCCTGTAGTAGCTGATTTCATTTGGAGTGGAAGTCAAATGTTATAATTGTGACTTACAATAAATTCCATATGCACCAAATATTAAAGCCACCAATCTTAGAAGGATACCAATTTCAGAGCATATCTTTTGACTTTTTACAGGCTCTTTTCGAATGTGCATTTTCTTGCTGTCATATGTAAATGTGTATCCTCGAGAACATTTCTTAAAATTACCAAGAGAAGACCTCTACAATGTTGTTTAAATGAAGATAGGAAGATAAGTCTGGTTGTTGTCAGACAAAGAAACATCAAGAATGCGGATTTCATACCCCATTTGCATCTTACTACATACTAGAATCCGTCAAACATCAATGCATCTGAATGCCACATCAGTTTTGAAGAAACATTTTGCAGTATTTCTGCATAACCAACAGGAGTGCTTTAAAAAAAAAAAAAAAAAAAAAAAAAAAAAAAGAAGAAGAAGAAGAAGAAGAAGAATAAGAAGAAGAAGAAAACCCATAAAAATACGAAGAATATGGAAATTGTCATTTCCAAATTGGAATTAAAATGTCCACCATCATGGGTTGCATCAACTTGAACAACCAAGCATCCTCCAAAGAAGAACTGGAGGTATCTTCATCTTTTTCCAGTCGAAACTAACCAAATCCGTTGAAGCAGAATACGTCCTCACAAGGTTCTCAATCACCGCACTTTCATCCATAATATCTTTTCTTTTCCATTTTGCAGCAATCACATCATCTTCCTTGTTCTTTTTCAATGCAATCCTTTTACCAAGACTCAACCTTCTAGCCTTCTTTTTTTGGTTCGTGATCATATTCGCACTAGCTCTCTTGTCTTCCTTTTCATCACCTTCAGAATCTACCTCCTTCCCCAGACTATTAAAAACGACTTTGATGGACTTTCACCCCCGAATGTGTCCCTCAGTTTTTCATCACCGAATGACCCCTATAGGACGGGTCATTCGTTCAAAAATAAAACCGAGGGAATGGCGTTCCCCTTGATGTTGTCCCGGCACTCTTCCCCCTTTTAGAAGTTTGTAAAAAGGCTCACATTTTTGGGCTTCCTAGCAAACCCCCTAGGTTGTGGCAACTTTCTACTCTTCCTAAGCTGTCTTGCCGTCTCTAAAATGGCTTCAAGCATCCGGCTTCACTATCGCTTTGTTTTTTTGGCAGGGCACTTTCTCAATAATAATTTAGTATCTTCCTCATCTTAGATATGTTTGATGTTGCGTTATCCACATGTAATCATGTGCCATTTCATACTTTTTCAAATGTTTTTAGAATTTTCATGTTATGTCTTGATATAATATATTGAAACAATGTCTTCTGGAGGAGTTAATAATGTTAATAAGTAAAATATTGACATAGATTAATTAGAACAAATTATAGTACTTCAATCTTACTTTCAATCCGTTAAATGTTGGCGTGATACTACTTATCAAGAATTAATTAATTTTTTTATTAAATTAAGTTGAATATCTAAAGATTTATAGATGGTATTACGTTAATATAATAATAGGATGAAATTAAATGGGAGATTGATCTATAGCTAGCTAGCTAGCTTCCCCGCGAGCGATGGCTGTTTATTTCCTTTAAATATTGGTTGAACTTAATTTACTGCTTTTTCCTCAATGGAATATATGCAATTATGTACCCGCGTTGAAAGGACGTAGCAATTAATTAGGTGGGCATTATGACATTGAAAAACTTTTGCTAATCAACATACAAAACATTAGATGGTGAGGTTTTTTTCTATCTTTGCACAGGCAAAGTCATGTCTCTTACACATTGGTCCGTAGAGATTGTAATGGAGGACGAGTTAGAAAAGATATGGGCAGCTTTTAGACTGACTGACAAGGAGAAGCGGAAAGTAGTTCTGTGACTTCTGTCACCTTTTAACTATTCATCATGAGTCAATGTCAAAAGAAAAATTTTGTCCTTTTGCATTGGTAATTGCTGACAAAAGTGTGAACAAGAAGGCTTTCAGGTCTACCATGTTTGAAGTTGGAAACCTTAGAGTTGGATTCGTCTGAAGAAAGTAGGGGATAATAGAGTTTTTTTGGAGTTTCAGCAGGAACAAGACAAGGCCAGAGTGCTGTTGTGGAGGCCTTGAAATTTTGATAGGCTTCTAGTGTGTCTACACTAGTTTGATGGGAATATACCTCCAAAAGATATCACTTTCTAGATTGAAGTTTTTTGGATCCGGGTTCATAACATGCCTCTTGCTAGCATGACAAGAGAAGTAGGCATTCAAATAGGGAATGGTCTAGGAATGTATTTGGTTGGGGACAGTTCCTGCTAATAAAATTGGAGATAGACATAACACAACCTTTGATTCGAGGTAGATTCTTGTCTATTGATAGTAAACAAATATGGCTTCCTTTCAAATACGAGAAACTCCATTTTTTCTATTTTCATTATGGTTTAATCAAAGATGCCAAGAGAGTCTATCCTTTGGCTGGTCAAAGTATGAGTTCGTCAAAGGAAAAGAAACCTCATTATTGATAATGGATTCGTGCAGCCCCTACAAAGTCTGTTGGTGATACAGTCAAGAAGTATGGCGGAGATGGTGTTCGCAGCCTCAACACAATCAGCAGCAATGGAATTCCGACAAGAAACCCAATAAGGAAAGTGAAACTGTTAGCATTGAATCACATGGTCCATCTAAGGAACCAGTAAAGGAACACGCGAAATTTCAGGAGAATCACATTGTATTTGGTAAGGTTCCTAATTCTATAAAGTTCATTTTTTTAAAAAAAAAAGAGGGAAATTTGAAGGAGATATCATTACCAGGTGTTGAATGTCTTTTCTTAATTGATGGTGGTTTAGGAAATGAGAAACAAACCTTGGAGGGGAAATTTGACTCTATAGAGGAGGATCTAATGGAATCTGATCATGAAGGCATGAGCTAGAAAGAATTAGCTAACCCTGTATTATTAAGGAGCCGTCTATCTCGGATCAGGTTAGCTCATTGGATCACTTCATTACTAATCAGATTCAAGTGTTAGCAAGTCCAAAAAATAGGCAAGTTGGAAGATAAGAGCCGGCAATAAAATTTTATTAAACATACAATTGATTATGACTCTTCCACCAATGTAAAAGAAAAAATAGGGCAAGTCATCAATAACATTATCACGACAAAAATTACTCCATCTTTACAAAAGAAAGAAACAAAGTAAGTCAATGCAAACAATGGTAACTTTACAAATATTGAAGACATCATTACGGCAATACTAAGAGCTGACCAACAATAAGAAAACCTTCCATAATGAGTTCCAAATAAAGCAACCAATATTTGTTTCTTTCATGTATTTATCCTTTCCTTTTAGGTTGTTTATAGCTTGCAAACCATTATAAATCCTCTTGTACAATCATGATTCAATTGAGGTGAAATAAAAATATAATAAAATTACATTCCTTTCTTCAATTTTTTCATTTTTATGATTCTTCTAATGTTCATAATGTGCACTCTAATAAATATGGTTTAAACAAGAGGGGGTGCAGGCTGTCTGAAGAGGGAAAGGAAGGTAGTGGAGTTACTAAGAAGTCAAAAATAGTGCTTTTACTTGGAGAGAGCTTAAATCAGGAAGGATTGGTGGAGGCTGCTAGGTAGCTCTACAGACAACAATGATGTGTCTTAGTTGGAACTGCCGAGGGTTGGGGAACCCTTGGACAGTTCGAAAACTTTACCTTTTGGTGAAAATTAAGAGCTCAAGTTTCTTGTTCCTAATTGATACTTACTAGAGAAAAAGTTGAAACAGTGAGAACAAGGTTAGTCTTTGATCATAGTTTTGTGATTGACAGTAAATGTCTTAGTGGAGGTATTTCTTTTCTGTGGATTGGGGATAATGTAGTGGGTTTTAAATCTTACACCAAGAGTCATATCTCTTTAAAAGTAACACATCCTTTAGTAGGGAAGGAATGGAACTTATTGCCTAATCCCCCACCAAGGTGTCTGATTTTAGGCCAATTAGTCTCTACAATATTCTATATAAGATCATTTCAAAAACCATTGCAAATAGGCTGAAAATGATCTTACTAGAGACTATTTCTTCAAGCCAGTTGACTTTTGTCACTAGAAGACTAATCTCGGATAATATCATTATAGCCTACAAAGCCATGCATACCATAAATACCAGATTATCAGGTAAATCTGGTTTTATGGCCTTGAAACTAGACATGAGTAGACCTGTGATCGTGTTGAATGTGATTTCCTAAGAGCTGTGATGAGCAAGATGAGCTTTGCATAGAAGTGGATTGACTTAGTGATGAAGTGTGTTGATTTAATATCTTACTCTATCTTGATTAATGGTCTTCCACAACCTGTTTTCAAACCTTCTAGAGAGATTAGTTTTTTATCCTTTGTGCTGAAATCTTGAGTTCCCTTCTAAATAATGCAGAGAAGACAGGTTCTTTCACTGGAGTCCCTCTTGTGAGAGGCAAACTTCACATTAATCATTTCTCTTTTCGTAGATGACAGTTTACTCTTTTGCACAGTTAATTCTTTTGAGTGGAATAGGTTGGTCTTTTTGCTAAAAATTTATAAAAAAGCTTCTGGGCAAAGACTTAATAAGGAGAAGGCTTTTATCCAATTCAGCAAGAATACTTCAAGAGAAACGCAAGATATTATCTTGAGCATTGCAGTAATTAGATCAAGTATGGCCTATAAGAGATACATGGGCTTGCCAGCCATGGTTGGAAGAGCTCGATCTAAATCTTTTGGAAATATCTCGGACAAAGCCAAAAACATAATTAGAAACTTTAAAGTCAAGTCTCTCTCACATGCAACCAAATAAATTCTTCTCAAAGTTGTTGTACAAGCTTTGTCTACTTATAGTATGGTAGTTTTTAAACTCTCTCATAACCTGCTTAGAGAGATCAATAAGGTGATGCAGAATTTCTAATGGGGCAGTAAAATAAGGAGCAGAAAATTCATTGGATCTCATGGAACACAATGGGGAAGTCTAAGGCAATGGGAGGGGTGGGTTTTAGAGAGTTGGAAAGTTTTAACTTCGCCATGTTAGCAAAACAAGGGTGGGGGCTTTTCCCAAACCCTAATTCATTAACTTCCCAAGTATTAAAACTAAAATACTTCCCAAATGCCTATTTTTGTCAAGCTAAACTGGGTGGAAAACCAAACTATATTTGGAGAAGCATCCTTGCTTCTCAATCGATACTTGAGAATGACACTTCATGGAGAATTGGAAATGGAAGAGAGCTCCACATATGGAAGGATTAGTGGATTCCTAAACCCACTACTCTTAGAATTCAAAGTGCAATAAAGGATCTTGATGGAAATGCTTAAGTTCACAAGCTTATTGATCCAGACACTAATCATTGGAGAGGTACTCTAATTAAAGGGATTTTCTCAAGGGAGGAAGCTAAGATTATTATGAAGATTTCTATAAGCTATACCAATAAACCAAACAAATTGATATGGAATGGTTCTTCTAATGGTTAGCTTACAGTAACAAGTGCATACCATTTTCACAAAGAATTGATAGAACTATCAAAGGGTCCACCTTCATGCTCCAACACTTGAAGTGCAATGTGGTCAGTTATTTGAAAGCTGAACATCCATCTAGCTAATATGATCTTTCTGTGAAGAGCTTTCTTAGATGGTCTTCCCACTAATCTAAACCTTTATAAGAAGAAAGTTATGGAAAGTCCAAACTGTCCTATTTGCTTTGAAGAGGAGTTTGTGCTTCATGCTTTATGGTCATGCACAAGATGTTTGGAGCCAATGTTCCAAATAAATTCAGAAGAGTGCTTGCTAGAAGAAGACATTTCTTAAACTCTCTAAGGACTCTGCACAGGCTTCGAGTCAGCAGTTGTGGAAGAGATAGCAATGATAGCAAGGAGATCAGCATGATAGAGAAGGAACCATTATGTTTTTCAAAGTGATTTCAAGCATCCAAATGTGGTAGCTCAACAATCTAAAGAGGTTTGAAAGGAGTTGCAGGATGCTCACTCAAAGAAGGTCATCACTTCTACATGCTCTAGCAATTTGGTTCCAAAGTGGGAACCTTCCCCTTTGAATTCTTTTAAGGTTAATTTGGATATTGCGACAGATAGGAGCAAAGGTATTATTGGGATTGGAGTTGTAATCAAAGATAGTAAAGGGCTAGTTTTAGCTAGTATGAGATTGAATAGATCATTTGCTTTTGATCCTTTATTGGTAAAAGCTATGGGATCTCTACATGCTACTCTGTTTAGTTTGGAGATGGGTTTGTAGGATATAACTCTTGAATGTGATTCACTTCAAGCGATCAACAACATCTCCAAGGAGGATGGTAATCTATGGGATGGTGATTAGTGACATCAAGCCAAAGCTATTGAGTTTTCAAGATGGTCTACTCATCATGTGTGAAGGGAAGCTAATCTTGTAGCTCATACGTACTACTTTAGCTAAATCTGTATTAGTAGTATCTGATGTAATAGTGGATATAGTGTCCTTCATATACTATTGTTTCCTTCCTCTAAGGGAAGTACTGAATAAAAGTATTCCTTTCAAACAAAGAAAAAACATACAAAAACATCAAGAAAGTGGTCAAAATCCCATAAATTTCTATTTTATAAACCAGGGAGAGTCAAAACATTTTTCATAAAATAGGGAGTAGTACTCAAATGTCATCACATTACTTACACATAATTTTCATATCATATCTTTTTAGCATTAAATATTCATTATTTATTACCACGACCCAACATTTAAAAATAAATAAAATAATCTTACATAGCTTTAATTAGTTGTTACCTAACGTCCTAGCTAATGACTTCCTGTTGCGAGGTTCGTACGTACAGCTAGCTTCGATCCACTCGGTTAATTAGCCTTTGGATCGCATGCATGCAGAATTGGTCATACGAGCTGCTAGCAAAGCATTATCCTTTAAAAAATCAATTAATATTTCGGCTACAAATTTAAAGACCGACTTTACTCTCGATGACCCAGAAATTCCTCCTTTCGGAGAGACTACTTTGCAGCTTTGTGCTTCACTTTCAAACTCTTCGATCCAGTCATTCATTGAAAATATTATTGAATTGGTCCAAAATTCTAGTTTTTTCTCGATCGTGCATATGAAAGTTTCAACTACCGAGGTTGAATACTGTGACATCTATCCTTTTACTGCCGTGTTTAAATTTTTAAACAACCCGAACGAGAAAAACAAAACTACAAATGATTATTGGTAAATGTGAAAGATATATAATTATAAATGAAATATAACATCGCAATATTATCAATTTTGTATAAAAAAAAATATAGTACTGTTCAGTATATATCCACCGTGAATGATTCATGGTTCATGATACGTTCAATCGAAGGGCGTGTAGGCGCCACAAAATACGCTTGTCTTGTTTGTTCATGTTCCCAAACGAAGAGTCCTCCCTCCGAAGCATTAAACAACGTAAGCAAAAGGTCCCAAGTTATCGTCAGCCACATGTCATCATTATTTAATTCATAACAGTAAAACGCGGAGCTTGGTTTGAAGATTCTATGGTCTCCTTTCCAACACTACTCCAAATGCTCCATCTCTGACTTTCTTTTCCTCTTTCTTTTTCTGCACTACTCCAAAGACCAGTCTTTAAATGACAAAAATCCGCTTGCCGGATATACCATCTTAGTCAATTCTGCTCTTCTACCCTCTTTCTAAATTGAAAATCTTGTGGCTTCCTTGTATCGATCCTCACACGCTCCTTCTTCAGGGCTTTCGCTTTTATTTCCTCAGCTTCACAGATTCTTCCTTTTTTATACGGTTCAAAAGGCACCATAAACTCAGTAGCAGTTCTGCATTCCCTTTACAATATTTTTCCAAGTCTTGGCTTGTTTTGTTCGTCTAAGAGAACTAATGGTTTTGCCTTTTCCATGAGATCCGTTTGCAAAACCTTTTCATTAACGTCGACCTAGTTTGGCAGTTTTGTCGTTAAAAATCAAAAAAGCACAGCTTGCCAGTTTTTGGCATCAGTTCTCAAAACCCAACTCTTATTTTTGGCTAACTTCCGTGCCTTTTAAGCTTGTTGTAGTAGCATATCTTTGGCATAAGATTGTTCTGTTCCGATCTGATCTCAGGCTTCGGATCTGACATTAGCTAGCTGTAGCGAATTTAAAGTCAAACCGGGGTCTTTTTCTTTTATGGGCTGTATCATCTGAACGAAGGTAATTTGTCCATATCCTTCAACTCTTTCCGAGGTTTAGAAAAGGAGAACATGGGAGATTGGGAGCAGAAGAATCTTATAAACGAGCTAACACAAGGGAGAGACCTAGCGAGGCAGCTCAAAAGCCATCTCAATGCGCCATCTTCGTCTCAGGAGAGCCGCGAAATCTTAGTCCAAAAGATCTTGGCTTCATATGAAGCGGCACTCTCCATGCTTCGATGGAGCAGCTCAGATCTGCCACAGCCGTTAAGGGGTGCAATTCAAACGTCGGAATCCCCACCTTCTCTAGTTGGCAGTCCGCGGAGCTTAGATTCAGATCGGGACCTTAAGAAACCGGAGCACAGGGATATGGCCTCTAGAAAGAGGTAAGTTCAAGCTAGCTAGCTAGAAATATTTCTTCAGCTGAATTACTTAATTAATAATGTTGCGTTCTTAATTATATGTATTTTCAGAAAGGCTTTACCAATGTGGACACAACGAGTAAGAGTTAGCCCAGGGATGGGACTCGATCAAGGGCGTCTTAATGATGGCTTTAGTTGGAGGAAATATGGGCAGAAAGAAATTCTTAATGCCAGATACCCAAGGTATATACTCGTACGTACTACGACATTGTACAACAATCTATATATTTAATTTGGTTGATATATATACAGTTTGATTTCAAAGTGGTTTTCTGGATAACAACGATCAGCAACTTATAATTTGCACATGATCTAGGAAAATTCTATAAGACTACCATTCTATTTCCATCCCACACCGTGTGCCACATCTTATGTAGTGAAATAAAAGTGAGACATGAATGTGATGTATAACATTACTGATCATTTTGTTTATTATTAATTTGTGCATGGCTTTTGAACAAATATTACCATCCCCAGGCTGTGAACATTAACAAGATCATAATATTGATATGAAGCTGGATATAATATATATGTGGCTACAGATCAAGCATATATATATAATTAATTAGCCACTCTTTACTAATATAAGGTTCGAATTAACCCTTTTTTGATCGTCCTGATCTAAATGAATTTAGGCAATGGATCATATACTTTTGCACATATGCATGCTAGCTGCTAGCGCTTTTATATATGCATGCCTCGGATAGCATTTAATTAACTGATCATGAGATCACTCACTCCTGATCCAAGTGATAGATATTGTGGAAGATCATGCATATTTTTAAACGGAAGCCTTTTTGCAATTGTCCATAGCTAGCTAGCTAGGTTTGCCTATTTTGACCCAGTTACTGCAGAATAAACACATTGTGAAAAATATTACTTCGGTTGTCTACATTTATATATGCTTGTATATTTTATAGCTTATATATATTATATATATAATTGCGTTATAAAGTTGGACACATGACCCTAATTAAGAATGATAATAGTTCTGAAGACTCCTATCCTTTCATCATGCGCATATATATATACATGACATCCTTCTTTACCTAGGCCAGTCAATTGTACGTAATTTAGGATGATCTATGAATTACATTGCATTTATGTGAATCTTATTTTGCCCAAATTAATACAACTTCATGAACATGCTTAATTTACATGATATGCATGCTATGTTCGATCTCCATCAACATAATTAATGGATTGATATTGTTTGAACTTGCAGAGGCTATTACAGGTGCACTCATCGAAGTGTCCACGGTTGCTTGGCAACAAAGCAAGTTCAACGTTCTGGTGAAGACCCGACGATGTTTGCAATCACTTATCGAGGAAGGCATACGTGTGCCCAAGCCTCCAACATAATAATACCTTCCCCACCATCACCTGAAAATCAAGAACCCAACCACAGCATGCTCGATCTTCAGCCTCATAACCGCCAACCACAGCAAATTCAGCAACTACATGGATCACAAGAAATGCTCTGGAATTTCCAGGCAAGCCTCAAAGTTGAAACCGAGAACTTAGACGCCCACGACGGCCGATCGTTTCCCAGCATGTTTGACTTCCCTTCTACTTCGAATATTGAGGCTGAAACACAAAAGTACTTTCCGGACTCTGTACTGATAGATAACAACTTTGTGGGAAGCTATTCTCCATCGTTCATGTCTCCTGCAACATCTGCAACAAATTATTTCTCAGTCATGTCCCCGAGTGGGATGAGTATGGATAGCTTTGGACTAGGCCGGCGTCAGCATTTTCAAGGCTGCGATCAGTCTGAGCTTACTCATGATCAGATATCATCAGTTGCAACCTCAGCTACAAATTCTCCCACGGTTGGGTTGGGTTTTCCATTTGGCACTCCTGAATTCGATGCCACCTTCACATTAGACAACCCAGGATTCTTTTCCTAGTTTAATTCATACTTCGCTGAGAGAAATTATAAACTGATCAATATAGCATTAGATGTGATCAGGTAAAGTACTTATTTTTCTAGTTTGAAAAAAATATTTTTTAGCTTTTTCTCCAAAAAAATAAAAACTCATACGTCTTACAAGATGTAATCATGTAACCATGCATGTAGTAGCTAGCTAGCTTTTAATTGTGGGGTAAAAAAAGGTGCATGATCATGTGATCAGGATAAGTTGGAAAGCTTGTAATACCAGTATAAATCATCTCTCTGTTGGGCTTGACTCACATCGATTGTAGAAGGGGTGGTGGTCAATTTATAAGTATGAAGGAAAACCTCACTTCACACTCTCTTAATTCGATTACTTTTTAGAGAAGAGATAAAGTATCTAATTTTACTGATAGTCCTCACTTTCAAAGACTATTTGCTACCAATTTTAATAGGAAATAATCATTTCGCTTGGATTAACTGATCGCAAATAAGTAATTTTCTTGTAGTGATATGGATCACAAAAGTCTCCAGAAAATTAACCAAGACTTAAAAAAGTACTAAACTATCTAAATGTAAAATCCAACATGGAGTTCATATTTACAAACATCAATCAAGTATTATAGGTTGTATGTAGCTGAGGAAATTATATGTTACAAAACGTATTTAATGTACTCTAAAGCGAGGCATGCATACAAGTAGCTAGGCACATAATGCAGTAATCCAATCCAATATAGGAACTAGAAGCTGTGAATTAGCTAGGAAATAAGTTCATAAAATACCTGCAGCCCCTATTTAATCTCTCAATTTGATTCAAATTATAAGTGATCTGATTAATTTGGAATGATCAAGTTTTGACTAAAATTAATAGGCACTCAGAGCTTTGTCTTTGATGGGATGGTGATGATATTTTGGGACACATGGTATAATTTGATTTAGAAAATAAATTTTAAAATTTAAATCTTATAAATTAAATTTTATCATTTAAAATTGAATGATAGGTTCGGATCAGCACAAGAATTAGACGATCGAACTACCAATTAAATTCAACTTGAATTATTCAATGCACATGCAAGACCATTCAAAGATAGTTTTGGGACCGAAGTTTCAGGAGTTTACCGATAAAATAGTACTGGACCCTCAACAATGGGCTAGACTGAAAGGCTTTGGGTAGGCTAGCTCATGAACCCTTTGACCCACACGCTATATCCTGTTGTGCCCACCAGTATCCTGCCCAATAACAAAAGAGTAATGCTAGTCACAAATTTTGAATAGACATGATCTATACAAACTCTTTATAAAAATGTGGGTTATATTAATAAAATATTATTTTTTATACTTTTTTTCAATTGTTCGTTCTGTTTTAGCAGGAAAAGTTTATTAATAAAATTACCCATAATATATAGAATATAGCGTCCCATCTTTTTTTCAAAGGAACACTACAACAAAAAATATTTTTTGAGATGAAAATTTTCGTCTCAAAATATATAGATTTCATTCTGAAAGATTTTTTGGGACGAAAAAATTTCATCCCAAAGTCGTCCCAACATCACTGTCCCAGAAGATATATTGAGACGAAAATCACAATTTCGTCCCAAAATATATCTTTTGGAACGATTTTGAAATTGACCGTTCGATACCGTTCGAACGATGATATTTTTTGTCACGGTTAAAATTAATTCCAAAATGGCGTTCGAATGCTTCTCAGTTACCGTTCGAACGTTAATGTATATTTTGAACGGTTATCAAGATACGTTCAAACGATCAATAGAATTACATTCGAATGTTAAAGGAACAGATCGAACGGTAGAAGAGATTGAACGGTGCTGATCAATGTTCGAACGCTATGGTAATGACCTGCGTTTGAATGTTTTTTTGAGCATCTGGTATCGTTCGAACGGTTTGGTCATTAATATTTGAACGGTACATTATCGTTTGAACGACCTACCCATTAATGTTCGAACGTGACACGGTCGTTCGAACGGATATTATTTTTATTAAAATCAATAATTATAAAAAAAAAAAAAAACTAAATAGACATCCATAATATTTGAAAAACATAAATTAGGAACTGTTTAATTACTCACAAAAGTTTTATAATAAGTGCAAAGAAATAAATAACCATGAGACTAGCATTGTTCATACATAATTAGATAATGTTATAAGCTAGACGTAAAAAACCATCAGTTGGTTGGAGGCATGTACTGTTGCATAAGCTGTTGCATTTGGAGTTGCATATCTCTCCTGAACTCTGCTTGTTCTTCTTCATGTTGTTTGAGGCGCATCTCCATGTCTCATTGTCTCGCCAATTGAGCCTCTAACTCTTGTTGTTTTGCAACCAATTCTTCAATTCTGCGATTCGCATTCTCTTGCGCTATAGAGGCAGACCCAGAAGAAGAGGAAGAGGGAGAAGGTTTTACACAGCGATCCAAACCCCTCAAATATCCTGAACGTTCAACCAGAACTTGTGTAAAAATCTCAACATCATTATTTGAGAAATTTTGATTTGACGTAGATTCAGCACGCAGGGCAACCATTTTATCCTACACATAAGATAAAGAGTTAATATCATCATAAATATTCAAATATATTTATTTAAAACAAATTATAATACTTACATAATTTTCACGGGCATCAGGATGACTCCACTCTCCATTACGATTAGTATGTAATGAAGCATATAATTTTGTCAGATCATAATTGGCATCTGAATCTTGCTATAATAAAGATTTGTTAAGATATAAAGTCATTATGATTCATATATTCAGTTAACTATATACAAATAAAAGAATAGCAATACCAATTTCTTAGAGAGGCGGTGGAAAGATCTTGAACCTGCATGATGAGTAATCTTCAATTTTGATCTATTTGTTTTGTTTATAGAACTTCGCTCTTACATAAGAATTGAAAATATTAGAAAGAAAAATTAAAAATAGGACGACTAAAATAATTAAATTAATTATACCTTATATGATGGATCCTCAAACATGTCACAAAATTTTTCTCAATCAAAAGGTTGCACGTCTTGAAAAGAATGTTGGCGTGCTTCTTCACTATTCTCAAACTTATTATAATGCTCATGACACCTTGTCTTATACTTGCGGAATGCATTACTCATAAGCTCTTCCACAGTTTTACGTTCCTCTCTCTGACCAAAATTTAATTCGAAATCATCCTTACATAAAAAAATTTAGACAAAGATATTATCATTTATAATATTCTAACTTTAAAGTAAAATAAAATCATTTACCAATTAAATTTCGTTTATTAAACATTACCAAACAACGCTTCTTGATAAGTTCCTTAACATCTTGGGGGACTTTCTTCCATGAACTTGTTGCCAAAGGTGCATAAGTTCGTGTAAGAGCACCCACATGCGATGCAAGCCAAGTTGCTGGTTGTCCTTCGCCTCCGATATGTTCATCAAGAATGTTAACTTTGATCTTATCCACCTTACGATATTTTTCCAACGTCACGCCTCTAGTAGTGCCTCGACCTTGACGAGATTGTACTGTGAAGTCATCATGATATATAACATTGTAATCAATTTTCTATTATAACTTTAATTAATAAATTTATATCATTTACTCCTAGTTCCTTGAGCATGTTAATATGATCACTGGAATTATAAGATCATAGTTGCAAGCCTAATCTCTATAATCTGTCATGTCCAACAAAATTTCAGCAGTATCTTCCCATAGTTCTCCAAATATGCTCGTCTGGTTGTGTGCACCGACTTGTTAATCGTCAATACAACATCACCGAAACTGCATATCCGGAGAACAAGGGATAAATCTGCCAAAATCTTAATGCTGGACGTATAACAGATATAGATCGATAGTTTGCGAGAATGATCTTACAATTCCAAACTGTCCACTCTGGACAATTCAAGAGTTATCAATTTTTCAATTAAGGCGGATTGATAACTCTCGAATGGGTCTAAGGCTAATTTTGATGAACAAGCAATATAAAATATACCAATATTTAACATGTATCAAACAAACAATGCAATATATGTTAATTAAGTATTTATATTATTAAATAATTAGATAGTTGTTTTATATCTTTCAAAATATTTTATTAATTCTAACTATTTGTATTTTAATTAACATTCTAGTTAATAATTATAACTATTTGTATTGTAATTAACATTCTAGTTAATAATTATAACTATTTGTATTGTAATTAACATTCATTTTATCAATTATAATTCGGAATTTATATTTTAATTCAAATTCATTTGATTACTTTTAAATTTTAAGTATTTAAGTATTATTAAATCTAGATTATTTGTATTTTATTTAAAATTCATTTTATTAATTCAAAAATTAAGTATTTTTGTGTTATTAAAACAAAACTATTTGTATTAACCTATAGTTGAATAATTCAACTATTAAATATTTAAGTATTATTAAATCTTAGATAATTTGTAATTTAATTCATTCTCATTTGATTACTTTAATCTTTTAAATATTTAAGTATTATTAAATGTAGATTATAAATAATTAATTTTTAATTCAATTCCTGCATTTAAAATGTTAATTATTTTAACACTGACCAACATAACGTTCAAACGGTGCTAGTCACTGTTCGATCTAAGGACATACGTTTGAACAGCACACGAATACCGTTCGAATGGATTAATTCCAGATTACAGTCGTCTTCAACCTCCGAAAACCTCAACATTTACAGTCCAAATTATATCAAAAGACAGCAAACTATATGACAAACTCATTATAGCAAACGAAAACACTTATATAAAAACTAAAATGAGAATATATTTAAGGAGAATACCTGATTTGGAGAGATAAACCGGAAAATTCACCCTTACCCAATGCCTAAAACTTAAATACTCTTCACCAAACGGTAAAAACAACCTCTTAATCCAAAAATATAAGAGATTGATAGAAGTTAGTAATATTTGAGGGTTCGATTGAAGAATAATGGCGTTGGTTGGAAGAAAATGAGTGTGGGAGCAACTGGAAGTCGACTGGAACGAGTGCGAGATTGTGAGGTTCTATCGTGTAAATGTAGAACATTGACGTTCGAACGGTTATTTAATGAACGTTCGAACGTCAAATAGATTAGCGGGAAAATTTTCCCCTGCTAATTAAACATTCAAACGTGAAAATGACCGTTCGAACGTTTTCTTATATGTTTGAACGATTATTTTAAACCGTTCAAACGTCAAATTAAAATGTTGCTTATTGTATTTTTTTTACACTATACCTTTAAATATAATAACTTGTAAATATACTATAGTTTAGAGACATAGTAATATAACTATATAATATATAATCAAACATATATTATATAGTTTAGTAACATATATAGTATAAAATATCATATTACATCTAGTATTATAGTCAAGTACATATATTAACCTATTATATATAACATATATATGGTATCATAGCATAGGGTTATATGTATCACATGCATATATATAGTGTTTATTATATTATATTATTATTATAATATTATTTAATAATAGGATATCTACTATTATATATAGTGTCATAAATACTACTAGCAATTAGAGTGTATTATATTGATACAAAAGTTAAAATTGAGTATATATAGTGTCATTTATAGTGCTAGAATAGAGAGTGTCATCTAATTAGCCTATAACTGCAATATAATATGAAAAATATACTAAACAAGTCATGTAATACATATACTATTAAATATATATATATATATATATATTAGTTAATATCACATATAATATATATGTTATATAAATACATGAACATAGTTTCATGTATATAGTAGTCTATATTATATTAATTATACTATATAATATAACTTATACTATATACTATATAATATTCAATAGTATAATATATTTTAATTAAATATAATATAATATATACTATATATATAAAAAATTATAAATATAATATATAGTGTACTTTAATAATATATAAGTGCATTAAATATATTGCATTTAATATATTTAACAGTTAAAATATATTATAATTGAATTAATTATTATATTTAATATAATTAATACTGAATATTGCATTTAAATAACATTTATTATCATGAAATTTGGATTAATTAGAGAAGGGTATTAATTTTCAGTTAATATGTTTGAACGTTATTAACTTACCGTTCGAACGGTACTGCATATATAAGGTCATCCCGACGTTATTTTCACGAAAGTTTACGTCTGCATTTCCTCCGTTCTAAGCTTCCAAACCGTCAATCTTCTCCGTTGAACGCCGTCTTCGCCGCCGTCAACAGTGCTCACTCAAAACCTCTACCTCTAACTACCGGTATTTTTCATTTTTAAAGCATTTTGCCGTTTAAATTTAGGTTTTTGATAGATTAATTGTTCAAGATAAACCGATTTATACATCAAAATAATCGGTAGATTTGCATAAATTCATGTTATGAATATTTATTTAGGTTTCTATTGCATTTATTTTAGTGTAAAATCCATGGAATCAAAGGATTCCATGGATTTCAATGGCCGAGTCGACTCGGCCTAGAATCCTGATCGACACGAATATCGTTCGAACGCTATAAGTAGCATTCAAACGTTATGCATTAACGGTCGAACGATATAACGTAACGGTCGAACGGTCGGTCTGTTACCGTTCGACCGTTACACGAATCGTTTGAACGGTTATTCATACGGTCAAACGGTCAGCCTATTTTCCAATACAGTAATATTAGAAATCTAATATTTTCCAGTATTTTTTTAATATTATATTTTGTTGCCCAGATGACTAACACAAGAGGAGGGTGAATTGAGTTGTATTAAAAAAATAACAATTATAAATCAAATATATAATATAAAATATAAACAAAATATGAAATAACAATAAATATAAAATGTAAGGGTAAGAGAGAAGCAAACTCAGTATGTTAACGAGGTTTGGCCCCACTGCCTACGTCCTCGCCTCAAGCTACCCCTTGAGGATTCCCAAATTTACTATTCAACCTCGTTTAGGTGGAGATAGAAACCTATTACACCTTTGAACAACACTGCTACAAAGGATCCGTGTAGAACACCCTCTACACTTGCAATCACCTTACACGTGGTGATTCAACTATTCTTCGTGTAGAATACTTTCTACACCCACAAGGGTTATACACACATTTTTTCTGATACAAGAGCTGATAGTGGGTAGGTTATCAGAAAACACTCCTCAATGACTGAAATAAGAACAATACAGTGCAAACTATATCTCTCAAAATGAATAAGGATTAAGACTCAATGCTTAGAAAAGAGAGAATGAAAGCTTTGAATGAATGTTGGATGCTCTTGGGGTTGTGAATGTGAAGCTCTCAAATGATCTATTTACAGGCATATGAGACTTCATATTCAAATTTAAAAAGATTCACATGTCAAAGACAACATCATTCACTTTTTCAAAAAAATCAAACCTAATCTTTTACTTTTGCCATATGACAAAAGGAGCACACTTTCCTTTTCAAAAAATTCAAACCTAATCTTTTACTTTTTGCATATGACAAAAGGAGCACACTTTCTTTTTCAAAAAATTCAAATTTAATCTTTTACTTTTTTGTATATGACAAAAGGAGCACACTTTACTTTTCAAAAAATTCAAATAAAATCATCTATATTTTGTATAAGTCTAAAAAAGTATCAATCAATTTTGAAAATATTCAAATAAAACATACACATGTGAAATATTACAACCAATCATCTTTAATATTTTAAAAGTTCAACTCAGGCATGTACATGTAAAAGATGACAATCAATCATCTATAATATTTTTAAAGTTCAACCATTTAATCAAGGCATGCACATGTAAAATATGACAATCAATCATCTTTCAAAATTTTCAAATTTAATTTTCAAAAATATTCATGCACATGTGGAAAATGTATTTTAATGCTTTATGATAAAATATTAATTTTGAGCATTAATCCTAATTTCGAATTTTGAAGAGATTTACAACATTACTCTATAACTTTAATGTGAACTTGTTCTCTTCTTACTCATGCTTGTTTCCTTGATGTGCTTGACTCCATTGTGTAGACAACTTGAGCTTGAGACTTCTTTATTCTTTGAATTCATTTGTTATCATCAAAATTCATGTGTAGATATATAATTACACAAAACTTGAAACATTGGGTTCAACAATCTCCCCCTTTTTTATGATGACAAATACTTGATAAAACCTGAAGCCCGTATTGATACTTAAGCTCCCCCTGAAAATGTGCGTTAGTTTTTCAAGCAAAAGTATAAATATAATTCTAAGCATATATAACAAGTTTAACAATTTAAATAATGTTAATGTTCTAGTCTAAAACTTCTCCCCATTTTGGCATCATTAAAAAGGATCGGCAGCAAGTAAATGGACTAAAAAAAATGATGCATTTAATAGTCACTGTAGATAGTTGAAAAAGGAGTCGTCCGTGACCCGACAAATGCTGCAAAGTCTCGAGGCCTAACTCTATGAATTTAGTACGGCTGGAGATTTAAATAATCGTCTGATGTTGTTGACAAACGTGATTGAAGGCTCTGAGTTCCTATAAAAAAAATGATCATTGTCATCTATCGGATGCCAAAAAAATATATCGCTTCTTGATCTGAGTTCTGTTTTTCCACAACGATAGAATGACTGAGCAATTCTCTTCCACTAATGTTCCAGACTTGAATTAGGAACCCTTGACGCATCAATCATCAATCTTCTCTGCTGAGGCCGTCAATACCATGATAGGAGCAGAGAATCGTTTTTCTAATAAGGCTGATTCTGAGATTATTGCAGAATCAAGAATGCTCAGTAGTCAATATGCTGCCTCTGTTACGATCATGTCTCGGAGGTTAATGGCGAGGGTGAGTGAGATTGATCATCTTAACATGCAAATATCTGAGTTACGACAGAAGCTTGCTAATAAGGATAGTGAGAATAAAAGGCTAAAACAAGAAAACCAAGAGTTGAAAAAATTTGCAGATTGGTATGCTCATGATCTGCAACCACGAATAGAGGAGCTGGAACGAGAAAGGGTTCAGATACAAGGTCAACATCGGCAGATAACAGCAGAGGTTCATTGTTTATTAGAAAAATAGGGACAATCTACTGTTAATCTCGCTGACTTAGTAAGAAAACTTTTGACAATGTGTGTCCAGCATATCTTGTATTCTTTTGACTAAATAAGATTTGAAGAGACAATAGTTTGTCTTATTCTTTATGCTATCTCTATAAAATTAGTCCTGAAGTTCATCCAATCCGCATCAAGTTTTCTTCTCATCTCTATAACTCATTTGCATTCTTTCAACATTCTCGTTTTAAGCCTTATATTCTTTTCTCAATAGCTCATTCTTCTAACATTTCTCTAGATCCATCCATGAGGTATTCTGCATCTCAACCTCCTGTCCTTTCTGCAGCTGCCATTGGTGCCATGTTGCAGTAAGAAAATAATAATCTGACTAATAAGTCAGATTCTGATGCTATTTATGACTTGGTGAGTCTTAGGACTCGCTACTCTTCCTCTATTGTTGATTTTTCTCATAGGCTACAAGTCAAAAATCATGACGTTGAAAAGCTCAAAGAACAAATTGTTGTACTTCAACGAATTGTTCAAGAGTCTCACACAAGGGAATGAATCATTCAGCAGAAGAATAAATAGTTGAAATCTTTATTAAATTCTTCATTCCCCTTGCCGGTTCCCATGGATAAGAATGACATGATATTGTATGAAGAGAATGAGCGTCTCAAACATGAGGATAAGAATATCAAGTTTATGTAAAAATATTTAAAAAAATCTATCTCTGGTTTATCTTTTGAGAGATATTCATAGCATGCATCATACATATTTCTTTTCTGATCATACATAATCTATCTTCTAATAAAGACTTTGTGAAAATATCTGCTAACTGATCGTGTGTGTTTGTGAACTCTAATACTATATCGCCTTTCTGCACATGATTTCGAAGAAAATGATATCTTATTTCAATATGCTTAGTTCTAGAATGTTGTATTGGGTTCTTTGAAAGATTTATAGCACTTGTATTATCACATTTGATTGAAATGTGATTATACATGAGTTTAAAATCTTCAAGGTGTTGCTTCATGCAGAGAACTTGAGCACAACAACTACCCGCAACAACATATTCTGCCTCAGCAGTAGATAGTGCAACAGAATTTTATTTTTTACTAAACCAGGAAACTAGTGCATGACCTAAGAAATTGCATGCTCCACTAGTGCTTTTTCGATCTATTTTACAGCAAGCATAATTTGCATCTGTGTAGCTGATTAGATCGAAAGATGTGTGCTTAGAGTACCATAACCCTATGTTAATTGTACCACTAAAATATCTAAGAATGTGCTTAGGGTACCATAACCCTAGGTTAACTGCAATTAAATGTGATTCTTTTGGAAATGATTGAAAGCGTGCACATAAGCACACACTAAACATAATATCTGGTCTACTGGCTATTAAATATAATAAGCTACCAATCATACCTCGATATATCTTCGAGTCACCTGGCTTACCGGATTCATCTTTATCAAGTTTAGTTGATGGGCTCATTGGTGTTTCAATTTCCTTAGTATTTTCCATCCCAAACTTCTTCAGTAATTCCTTAATATATTTTGATTGATTGATGAATGTCCCACTTTTTTCTTGCTTAATTTGCAATCCGAGAAAGAATGTAAGTTCTCCCATCATGCTCATCTCAGATTCTTCCTGCATAGTCTTAGCAAAAACTTGACACATATTTGCATTAGTAGTACCGAATATTATATCATCAACATAAATTTGAATCAAAAGAATATCATCATTTTCATATTTAATGAAAAGAGTTGTGTTAATTTTTCCTCTTGAAAAACCTTTTTCAATCAAGAAACCACTAAGTCTCTTGTATCAAGCTCTAGGAGCTTGTTTAAGTCCATATAGTGCTTTTGTGAGTTTGAAAACATGATTTGGGGAAATATGATTTTTAAAACCTGGAGGTTGCTCAACATATACCTTTTCATTTATAAAACCATTTAAGAAAGTACTTTTAACATCCATTTGAAAAAGTTTGAAATTTTTATAACAAACATATGCAAGTAGCATTCGAAATAGTTTCTAATTTTGCGACTGGTGCATATGTCTCATCATAATCGATTCCTTCTTCTTGATTAAAACCTTGTATTACAAGTCGAGTCTTATTTATAGTAATGAATCCGGACTCATCTTTCTTGTTTCTAAAAACCCATTTTGTTCCAATAATAGTATGATTTTTGGGTCTAGAAACAAGTATCCAAACATCATTTCTTTATTCAACTCTTCTTGCATAGCTAGAATCCAAGATTCATCAAGAAGTGCGTCATCAATATTTTTGGGTTCAATTTGAGATAGAAAAGCAGCATGATTGCAAATATTTCTAAGAAATGATTGAGTACTTACACCTCGTGAAGGTTCTCCCAAAATTTGTTCCACTGGATGATCTTTCACAAATTTTCACTATTTGATTGCATCTTGTATTAAATTTTGACGATATTTCCTGATGGTTCCATGTTGAACTTCTTCTATTGTGTTCTCTTTGTTGAGATTGAGACTTTCCGTGTTATTTATACCTCATGTTTCTTCATCAATAGATTTCTTGGAGAGTGAAGAATTAGATTCATTAAATACTACATGCATAGATTCTTGTACAGTCAAAGTCTTTTTATTGAATACTCTATAAGGTTTACTATTAGTAGAATACCCGAGAAAAATACCTTCATCAGATTTTGCATCAAACTTGCCTAAATTATTTTTGTCATTCAAAATAAAACATTTGCATCCAAATACATGAAAGTAACTAATGTTGGGCTTTTTCTCATTCCAAAGCTCATAGGGGGTTTTATCTAATTTAGACCTTAGCATAACTCTATTTATAATATAACATGTTGTACTTACCGCTTCGGCCCAAAAATAACTAGGCAAGTTGTTCTCATTGAGCATTGTTCTTACCATCTCTTGAAGAGATCTATTTTTCTCTCTACTACTCCATTTTGTTGAGAAGTTCGAGGAGCAGAAAAAATTATGCACAAAACAATTTTCATCACAAAATGCACATGTGATGAAAGATGACAATCAATCAAGTTTATGCACATGTGAAAGATGACAATCAATCATCTTTAATATTTTCAAAGTTCAACCCTTTAATCAAGGCATGCACGTGTAAAAGATGACAATCAATCATCTTTAATATTTTCAAAATTTAACCCTTTAATTAAGGCATACACATGTAAAAGATGACAATCAATCATGTTTCAAAATTTTTAAATTTAAGTTTCAAAAATATTCATGCACATGTGGAAAATGTATTTTAATGCTTTATGATAAAATATTAATTTTGAGCATTAATTCTAATTTTGAATTTTGAAGAGATTTACAACACTACTCTATAACTTTAATGTGAATTTGTTCCCTTCTTGCTCATGCTTGTTTCCTTGATGTGCTTGACTCCATTGTGTAGACAACTTGAACTTGAGACTTCTTTATTCTTTGAATTCATTTGTTATAATTAAAATTCATGTGTAGATATATAATTACACAAAACTTAAAACATTGGGTTCAACATATTTCTATTAATATTTATCTAATTAATATTGATATTAAGAGATATATTTATTAAAAATAATGTTGTTCATAATATCAAATATTATTAAATTGCTATTTGTTTCAAACTACTGTAAATAGTTCTTTATTGTATTTTTCTTGTTAATGTTATATATCTAATTTTTAATTATAAATTTCAGGTTGATTATAATGTCTACTTCTAGACCGGCACGTAAGCGACGCAATCTTGGTGAGAGTAGTATTGGTCCAGTTCGGGAGAGGACAGTTTCACTGGAGCGACTAGTGAAGATTTCTGATTTCCAGGGCCTTCTCTGGGAGGGTCATTCATTGCCCTCAGTATTCAGTGATCGTAGTTGGGGACCTATCTTGGATGAGCGGGAGGAAGCATGGGAGCCAGTCTCCTACATTGACATTGTTGTTGAGTTCTATAGAGAACTCGGCAGTGCCAGCGCAGATGATTTTGGGGCCTACAGGATCACTGTCCGATGAGTACCTGTTGTATTTTCACGGGATGGACTTGCTGAGCATCTCGGTATTCCTAAACTGCCAGATGCATATCCGAATGTGGTGCCTAGAGAGTCTGATCCTTCAGCTGAGGAGGAGGCATCAGTTTATACTGATGAGGTCGATACCCTTGCTGATCACGAGGTGAGGGATTTGGTTGTCGGTCCAGATGCTCCACCGTATGACAGGACGAAGAGCATCAAACAGGCAGATTTATCTTATTTCTTTAAGATATTAAATTTGATAATTGCCAATAACATTGACCCTCGGCAGCACAAGACAGAAGTTGGCATTGATCGGACGAAATTTATGATATAGGTCGCTCGTGGCATTCCTATCGACTTGGTGGGGTATATATTCAATAGGATTCGATCAGAGTCTCGGTACATTTCGATGGATATACTACCATTCAGAGTCCTGATCACCCGATATCTACTATGTGCTGATGTTGTGCCAGATGTTGCCGAGCGTAAACGGGAGCCGATGGGAACGATAAATAGCACCACCCTCTCACGCAGCAATGGACACTTGAGACTGTTTTTTCGTGCACATGTTCCAGAACCAGTTGATCCTCACAGAGACGCACAGCCGGGAGATCATGGAGTCTCAGTTGCAGCTGCTGAGACATCTACACGGGCTGAGGAATCAGTCCACAGTGTTACTCGTGAGGAGATGGCTGAAATAGTGCGTACAGCGATCAGCGAGTAGACATCAACAGTGATCGATGCAATGCGTATGGAGATTCATTATGCTGTGTCTAAGCTTCGCACAGACTTTGCTGCCATGCCTGCAACTCAGGTCACTATCAGTACTCGACTGACACAAATAGATCAGAACCGTATAGCTGCAGTTGAGGAAGTGCGCAAAGACTTGGGGTCTTAATTACTTTATGATATATTTTATTTATTTATTTACTGTTTTTTGTATGGACAACATTTTGTGTTTTGTAAATTCAGTATTTAAGTATGAAATAGTATTGTTTTATATTTTCTAAATTAATTCTTAATTTAGATTATTTATATTATTTAATTAACCAATTTTTTATAATTACTAGTTAATCTAAATATAATTTGGCAAAAAACTTAAAAAATTAAAATCCTGGTCACCGTTCGACTGCTTCAAATAAAGTTTGAACAGTGAATATGCATCATTTGAACGTTTATAATTTACCGTTCGAACGGTTTGTCAATTTCCCTCCAAAATAATTTTGCCTATCGCGCCAATATTACGTTCAAACGGTAACAATTAAACGTTCGAATTATTAATCATTAACAGTTGAATGGTTAACTTATTTGGGACAAAAAATTTCGTCCCTAAGAATAGCGTTCGAACGCGTTTGAACGGTCTGACATTTCGTCGTTATTTTGGAATGAAATTCAAATTTCGTTCTAAAATCTTACTTTTTGGGACGATTTCCATTTCGTCCCAAAAAATTATTTTTCTTGTCGTGGAAGTATGTGGGAACTGTACATTCAATAACTATATATAATATTACACTTCAAGACTGTACCAGAACAGTGCTCCATTATTGATGTCTCATTCACTCAAACATGCTAACTTTATGCAGGTTCACATCAACATAGATCAATATATAAGAGGACTTAGAGTTCATTTGGACACTTAAAGTATTTCAAAATTCTGTTAATATTGGTGAAATAGCTTGAGTTAAAATGTTAATTTATTAGATTTTGGGAAAGATGAGAAAAAAAGTTAAATAAAAATATTATAAAGTTAAAAAACGATTTGAATATAATTTTTTTATTTTAAAGTTTGAAAAAATTATATTGATTTTTGTGTTATATTTTGATATTTGTAAAAAGTTGTATTAATTTTTATATTTGAAAATGAAGATTTGAAACTGATAAAAAATATTTTATATTTGAGTAATATTTAAAAATAAAAATTGAAAAGTTTTGATAATTTCATATCTGTTATGTTTATGTCCAAACATCCCTCTGTCAAGTCTTTTAATTTGGCCCACTTATGCATCAACGTAATGGCTATCTTCGCAAGATTTATACCTTGTAGGTGTTATATAAATATATAACATGACAACGGCTAGGAGGTGGTGGGGGAAGGATGCTAATGCATGGCATAGCCTATATCTGTACGGATACTACATAAAGTTATTAAATATTTTCAATTTCATAACTACCCAAAGTACACCAAGTTTTATTGTTGGCTGCAGGCACCCAAGTACACTCAATATATATATATATATATATAGATGAATGTTTCGTACCGGAGGATAAAGAAAAGAGTCATGCTATATCTACTGATAATCGGTACCAAGACCGATAATTATTAGAGTTTGTGTTTTTAATTTTAATTTTAATTTTTTTAAAATCTTTAAATATTTTTAAATATATATAAATTTATTAATAATCCTTTCTTTAATAATTAAGGGAAAAAAAGTCGATAACCATGGAGCATCGATTCACTTAACAAGTAATGAGCTGTTCATGATTTGATCGATCTTCCACTATTAATGTAATGCATGAGCTGTACATGCAAGAGGGGTCAGTATATATAAATATATTAATGTACCTCTTACAACTTTAAAGAATATATTATAATATGCGTGCATGCTAACCTAATTATACAAGGATATTTAAGTAATTAGCTAGGTATGTTAATTTCATAAAATTATGTGGAACTTAATTTTAAAAAATATTGCTAATTCTGCATTAATATTCAGTAGTTCAGATCAAATACAAATTCATGGTGCATGCAGGTAATTATTAATACTATATTCACTACAATATAAACGAAGTTTTACAATTAAAATTTTACGATCAAAATGATTATTTTTTATGAAAATGTAATCATTTTCATTGAAACTAATTATTTTAGTTGTAAAATTTTACTATCAAAATGATTATTTTCTATGAAAACGTAATCATTTTTATCAAAAATAATTATTTTAGTTGCAAAATTTTAATCACAAAAATTCTTTTTTTTTTTTTTAAGTGATTGGGCGGACTTTTGGATTCTTGGAAGGTATTAGAATAGACCACCAGATCAGAAAAGGTGGTGGCCTGGGAGTGTAGCTAGCGAAAGGGATAGAAAAATATTGATGATATAACATAAAAAATGAATATGTCATCATAAGATTCCAAGAAAAGCTTAGATAGCTCTCTAACAGTACTCTGAATTTTAGGTGGGGAGACAATAATGAAGGAATTAATGCCAATCGATACCTAGCTATAGCTAGGGTTTCTACTATTAGCTAGGTTAGAGAGGCAATACGAATATTGCATTGTATATATAGCTAGGGTACCTTTTTTTTTTTTTTTTAAATGGAAATATACTTCATTGCATTTATTCATAAACGAAGTTATAACTGTGACTTATCAATATAGGAGAACTAGACTATAAATCAACTAACACAACTGCTCAGAAGCTTCCCCGCTAACAAATTTCTTTGTGACGGACATTGTCTAAACTTCTATAGCTTCTCTCCTGATAGCAGTCAAAAGAGAAAGTACTCTGTCAAATCAGAGCTAAAACAACATTCCTTCCAAAGAAGAGAGGTACACACACGCTCCATCCTTCCAAAGAGGAGTAATACAACCACACTCTCTCCTCCCAAGGAGGAAGAGTACTAACACCTACTTTCCTCCAAAAGAGGAGTAGGACAAACATCCACATTCCTCCAAAAGAGGAGTGAGACAGTAGCCTATTTTTATTATTTTTAAAAAACTAAAACAGATTAACTACAAAACAAAAATAAAGGGCTAGAAAAACAAATGAGCCCAGCTTGAGCTAAAGGCCCTGCCCAAGCTAAAGGTCCAACCCGTAGGAACATGGGGGCCCAACCCGATTAGGGTTTCATCTCATCACAAAGCCGCCGCCGCCCGTCTTCATCCCTACAAGCTTCTGCATCCTTCCCCCGCCCTGCTCCTGCTCAGCCCTTCATCCCTACAGGTTTAATGGTTTCATCCCCGTCACCGTCGCTAGCCCACAACCACCAGAAACACCCATACTCCACTTCGGCTAGACTAAACGGAAATAGAGACAAAAACCAAAACCAAAACAGAGACGAAACCGAGGCTTATTCCAAACACCCAACCAAAAAAACAAGATCTAGCCAGATCTAAACAACCAAAACGAAATCAAAGAAGAACTAAGAAATCATCTAAACACTACGACACCCAGTTTCCGCCACCAACCAAAGGAGTGACCACCACGAGTTGCACCCGGACTCCACCCCAAAACCCCTTTAAAACCTCCATGCAGCTCGGCTTACAACCCGAAAACAACCCTCTGTTTTCCATGGTTAAAACAGAGATCCTTTATCCCACGGGAAGCACCCCAAACCAACATGCAAAAAAAATCATCTCCAGGAGCAAAACACCCGAAACAACTCACATCGTAACCCTCTGAGCAATCCCCACAGAAGACTATACCACAACAGTCAGGAACATCACCCAAAACGGAACTGAGAACCTCCACCCCCAAAAAGAATCAAACTCCGCCCAGCTGGGTGTAAAAAATGAAGAAGAGGCCTCCAGGACGGGACACAGCCTCTGGTGGAGGCCATAGGACACAGATCTTATTTTTAAAAACAAAGAAAACGAAAAAATAGAAAGGAAAGGGTTGGGGGAGGGAGGTAGGTACTCCTACCTACCTCGGACGATTTTCAAAAGCTTTTGCCTAGAGAGAAGATGGAGAGTCTCTCACTAGAAACTTCTTAAAGATTAATGTTAGCTAGGGTACTTAGTAGCTCAATTATTTATAGAACTCGATCATATATATATGTCGTCTTAATATATTTTAGAGTAGGCTGGTAACACCAACCTGTTTAGTAACATAATTGTTTTCAGATATTCATAAATTATTTACTATTATTTATTATAATTTTATTACTATTTATAAATCATTTGAGATATTTTTAATATCTAAATAGAGTCAACTTTTAAAGAGCTTTGAAAATTCCATCTATTGATTTATATATCTATCAACTAGATTGGCTTTTTCATGACATTAAACTGCGGGCAGTATATATCGAGTTAATGAATGATCAATGGTCCAAAATTGCCCTATTTCCCCATCCTAGTCAAATCTTACTATATTCCCTTTATGGTCCAGTCACTTATACAAAGAAGCTAAGAATCGTAATACGTCAACGTCTAAAAACCAAAAGAAAAAAAATATTGAAATATTCAATGCGGAAGCGGGATTGGGTTATTCGAATCAGATATATGTCTGATCCCTTGCGTTAAGATACCAAGCTAGGATGCGAAGGGTGAAGAGGAAGAGGTTGGTCTCAAGGAGGTTTAATTAAAATTGACATTGATGGTACGTATTAGTACTTAGCTAGTTATGGAAACTGGATTGGTGTGGACGTAAATGATGGTGGGGTCTTGGCCGGAGGGGTGACGAATTAAGAAAGGCCAGTTTGTAGTGGCGTTTTCTGCTTACTATGGAGGAGTTTAAATATGTTCAATGATGTAAGATGAGCTGCACGCGTTAGATGGGCTAACTTTGTGTATATATATGTATATATATACGATGTTAAATTTATATAGGAGATCAGGTTGAGTTAAGTACTGGAGTTCGACTGTTCCCTTGTTGCGATGAATTAATTGAAAGATCAGAGTGGTAATTGCACTTCAGTTGCTGATGAGTGATGATCTATCCATGTGGGAAATGCTTTTATCAGAAGCTAATCCGATCAAGCTGCCTGAGTTTTTGGTTAACAAAGGTATGTCCAAGAGGCCGGCTTACCCAGGACTATTCTAGTTTTTGGAATCTCCCAAAATCAGTGAGAGGCTCTTTGAAAATGGATAGACAAGAGATCTCATGCATCAATACATTGTAGATGATTTTGGTATGGACTTGGACACAGTTTTGCAAATTTTAAAGTTCGATCCATTCGTAAAAAGTAATTAATGCTTATTGCAAAATCCAAGTTTGATTTTATTCTATAATTGTAATATGAGTTATTTTACTATCAAGTTGGGGTATAAAGCTCACTATCCTTTCACTTCCATAATAAGATTTGAATTGTAAGATTTAAATTTTAAAATTTATTTTCTAAATTAAATTATGTCATATTGCAAGCACTTTACTAAATGTGTTCTATACATCAGAATATCATTTTTATTTTATTTTATAATTAACCTAAATAAATTGTCAGCTTTGGTTAGTTTTGAGTGTAAGTTTTTTGTTGATAACACATCTTACCTTGCTTTGAACATGATGATCTATATTACAACATGCATGAAAGGGCCCCCACATGATCAGAAGTTAGGTAAAGAAAATTAATTCATCATTCATCAAGTACATATATATAGCTTGATAATGAAAATTGAAATTCATCATAGACGACCATGCAACTTCAAATTTGAAAAAGCTCAGTACAGATAGAGAGAGTTACACATGATGACTACCTAACACATGAGGCCATGGCAGATTAAAGTTACATTTATAGTTAAAAAGGAATGTCGGCAAATGCCAATCCCTACATTCTCGTTTATTAGTGCATGCACTTCAGTTGAGAAAGAAAGAAAGAGATCTTGTTAGGGTTGAGACTGCTCATGGTGAAACCATTTATAATCTTGATCAGTGAGCTTAGCAGAATGTTTGCTGAATTTGGTGTGCGAGTTCCTCTGCGCTAAGTTGGCATTCAATTCCAATCTATCAACAAACACATTCAATCATTAGGTTCAATAAATTTAATTAAATCAAAGCATGAGTGTCACATAACAATTCGTCAATAAATTCCAACCAAATTAATGAGGACATGTCGCTGCGCACTAGCTAGGTACCATTGTTTTCAGCGCATGCAATGCATCGTGGTTCCCAAAGACATGCATTAAACTTGACAGTCAGCAGTACTAGGACAGCACAACAACGTCAGTTTCCACAGATCGATTGGTATCAAGTTACAGTACGTACCATATAATAAATATGCATATATATATATATAGCGTTCTTAATATTCTTAATATTAAGGTGATCACAATATGCTCGTAAATCATTTTTAGTATAACTCAGTATTTAATTACCTTTGGTTTTCAGGATTTTGTACGTACAAATAAGATAATGAATAATACGTTCAAGAATAGAGTAGTAACTAACCAATTTAAATATTTAATCTTAGATTTTTTAGAAACATGCCGTGGATAATGAGAGAGATGCGTTATATAGGTTCTGAAGATATACTGTGAAGCATAAGTGTGTGTGTGTGAGAGAGAGAGAGAGAGAGAGAGAGAGAGAGAGAGGTCAAAACGCACTACAGACAAAAAGGTAGCAAAAAAGGTAGCATGAGGAGCACTTGTCACAAATCTCAACTGCCTGTAGAGCTCCACGCTATATTAATTTGTGCATTTTTCCAGAATAATAGTGAGACTTTGGTTATATCTGTATTCTTTTCAATGCAAGTTAACTTTAAAATGTCGACATAAATATTCTGAACTAAAATCTGGAGAGAAAAATGGGCGTGGGGTTCAAGATATGTAGAGTTTTACCTTAATGGTGAAGGAGTTACGCATGGTTTCGTCAGCAGTGTTGATGCTTACGTGGAGAATTTCGAGGGAGAGGTCTTCAAGTGCAGAAATTATTTTCATGGCTTGCCCTGGGATCCGAGGGGATACTGTCTTCAAAAGAAGATTTGGACCCGAAAACTTCACCTCCACGTCTGCAATCGGAGACTTCACATTTGCAACGAGTTCATTGATCACATTATCTGTGATTGAAGTAGTAGATGAAGATGTTGGAGATGGTTCAATTGAGCTAGCCATAGTTGGAGAGAGGTAACCTTGCTGCAACTTTGACCTGTAGGGGCTACTTGGTTGTGGGGTTCTTGGGCTGATGGGTAAGTTTAGTCTAGGGCTTAGAGGTGGCTTTCTAGGGCTAAGTGCTGAGGGTCTTGGACTTGAAACTAGCCTAGGGCTGAGGACTTCACTGTAAACTTTTCGTTGCTTCTTGGACTCAAGCGACTGAAGAACTTGCTGCAACTCCTTGATGTAATCGACCACTCCTCCAATTATGGATGCTTGATCTCCCTGTACGTACCATAAAGGCAGAAATTAACTTACTCCTGAATGATGCTGGAGATATATATATATATATATATATACAAGATGGTCAGCGTGTAGGCTGCAAGTTGAAAGAAATAATGAAATAATGACGGGTTATAGGGTATTTTAGTTCCTAGTCATTTTGGTGTAGAAAAGCAACTACATACATATATATATATATAGGATCTTTTAACTTCTAATATTTGGTCCTAACACTGTCATTTATAATTTGGAAAGATCTTTTGCTGAATGCTGAGGAATAGTCCACTCAAAACCACATCCTACTGCATGTCTACCATATATTCCATGGAAGTCTTTCTTTCTCTGCAAGCTGCAACCATAGTGCAATGACCTCTAGACTCTAGAGCTACATAATTCAAAAGCTTAATGAATTCTAGATCAAGTTTAGTAGCCTGGACTAGCGTGCAAAAGCCAAATGCAGACGTACAGTTTCTTGGTAATTAAGAGTACTGAGGTTACTGAAGCATGCAAAACCAGATTATAACCAAAAAGAAGTGAATTTGAGAAGCGTAGTCTGAAGTAATAGAGGCATGCATATATATATATATATATATATATATATATATATATATATATATAACTTACTCTTTTGACATAGAAGCAAGGCATAAGTGCCCTCAACACAGACAAATGCTCGTTCATTTGCTTCCTCCGGTTGCGCTCCACAGTAATATGGGAAGTACTCCTTGTTTGCCCTTCCGGGTTAGCTTCCTCCGAAGAAGTCATCCCCGCAAGTTTCAGTCTCTTGCTCTTTGGTGATGGTTCAAGCTCGCTCTCCGACTCCTGGAAGGCACTGGAGGAAGTAGACTTCTGAGAGACCAGTCTTCCCGTCTCTTCACCTTCTTTCGAGGCCTTAACCACAACTTCATGATCATTCGGAGGGAACTCCGCCACACGTTCTAAGCTCTCAAAGATGTTGAAAAGATCATCTTCGGCCAGATTGGTATCTCCTAATTCATGTTCTTGAAAAAAATCAGACAGAATATCGCCCATTTTCAGCTCTCCTTTTTTTTTTCCTTTTGGTTTTTCCTTCCTGAAAACCTCTAAATTTTAAAAAGTGTACTCCCGGATGGGCTTGGTGGGGATAGAGGAGTGGAGGAGACTTTAAAGGGAAAAGGACCAGATGGAGAAGTAGTGCAGGTTTAAGATTGTCAAGATCAAGAGAAAAAAAGAATGCTAAAAGGTGTAAATGGGAGAGCTCAGGCTGGGGTGAAAGAGACTAAACATCGCCATCATCAACTCTTTGATAGCTGGACCCGGTGTATGAAATTTGCTTCGTCGTTTAAGGCCGTTAGATGCTGAGGGAATCTCACGGGAAATCAGGGAGGCAGTGGAGCTCACAGAATCCCGAGAAAATGGAAATTTAAAAACCAAAAACAAGAAACAGGTTAGAGCAAATAGAAAGAGAACCGTTGCTGAGAGAGAGGGAAAGAAGAAAGAGGGTTATATAGAGCCATGCGAAGTGTCGTTGAACAAATTAAGGTGCTGATTGGATTGGAATTTTTTTACGACTTTCGATATTTTCTAGGGTGTGCCAATAACACGTCAGCTCCAGTTTCTTCTGCTAATTAGGTAAGATATAAATGTAAAAGCTACGTTTCTGATTTGGTCTATTAACTGAGGAGATGTGCATTGAATGATGCGGATCTTCTCCTGAATGCATTTGTCTATTAGAATGGGCTGCTAATTAGAAACCATATGATCAAATTTGTGCTTTAATTTATATATTCACGAATACTATTTATTTATTTACGTATAATTTTATGCATGCACTCTGGGTGAATGCAGGGCAACATGACAAGATGTTATTTGATATGGACATGATGAAATTTAATGGATTGATTTATGATATAATCTTTCTCGTGTTCTTTATAATTTGCTTTTGGCCTGACTATATATGATCAGGACATTGTAGGACGTTCGAGCTGCTAATGTACGTACCGTACGTACGTTGGGTCGATATTGTTTCACTTGATCAGCTAGGCATGCCGCCGTATGCATGCTCTTGATGAATCATGGATCGTGGTCCCTATATCATGACATTGTATGGGTTTAATCTAGAAAGCGTAATCATGTGAGTCTCAGGGCAACATGATCATGTAAAGTAGATCGATTGAACTGTTCAACGTGAGCGCTTCTTCCCTTATACATGGTGCTCGATTTTGGGTAGTGTGTGTGTGTGTATAAGTACTTTAGAATTATGATCAAGTGAAGCTCGGATTCTGATTTTGAATAGCATATATCATGGTCCGCTAGTTAGGACAGGCCAGCGTCGTGGATTTTGAATGCTCTTAGTGTCAGTTTTCAGACGACTACATGTCGGTACGTACAGCATAGAACTAATGCAACTGGCAAGTCGTCGACCGGCCCATATTTGTATAAGAAACGAACCGCGTACATGATGATGGTTGAATCACAAGCGTCAGTGCCGTTGAAGCAAAGTTTTTTGATCCCTGAAATGGTGGAACGTTTTATGGAACTTTCCTAAAATCATTTATAAACCCCATGCGAGAACTTCTTCCTCCCAATATCTCATTCACAGATCGATCTTTCATTCATTGCTCCCCCATATATATAAGCATCCAATACGGTGAGATAGCATGACTAGCTCGAAACTTGGCTCGATTCGAGTCCCATATTTTTGGCTAAGGAATGGATCATCTAGATTACCATCCTCTCCTACATGCAGGCGCTCAATCCAGGATGTTACAATTATATTTATTTCATAATAAAAAAAATTATGTCATGGTTTGCATTAGTTCATTATATACCCTAAAAGTATACAGCTTGGTGAAGGAAAAAATCATCATGTGTAAGTTTCATATAAGAGAAGGCATGCATTAGGGCAGCTTGATGATAACCAGCGAATTATTTGCGAAAAGGCGGTTTCATTATATACCCTAACATCATCACGCTGCAAGGTCACAAGTACTGAAGAATGTTAATTTCTACCGAAAACCTCAGCCGTACAACAATTTGACTTTAGTTAGGAAAGTCTCGTCCAAGCATTTTTAAACAAACTTATAAGAAGACTGTCAAGCATATTGTGGCAGTTGAGTTTGCTCTTCCAGAAAAAGGTTCTTTTTCCTCCGTTAAATATTTATTCCATGGTAAAACTCAACAACGGATGAGGAGCTTTTTGAAGAATGCCGATCTACTCTGACTCCGGCAGCCTTCAGGAAAGGTTCAGCTTTTACCTCTAATCTATCATGCGTACTATATATGCAATAGTGATTTGGTAAAGTATTTTGTCTGACTATAAAGCTGTAACTATTTAGTATTTTGGGAAAAAATCATGTACTAACTTATTAAAGATTTTACCGCCGACAAAGGTCATGGTCCATGGGGATTGAGTTCGACTTCAGCTAGCTCACGATAGACGGAGCCATTGCAGCTAGCTTTTCTTCGTTGGGTTTCGAAAATGACTAGAGATCAGTGGTAGGGAACAATTACAAAAATCACGTTATTAAACATGTCTGTCTCCTATACAAAATGGCTGTGTTACCCTAGGGAGGAAGACAAAATGGACATGTACTGTAAGTGTTTATTAGGAGAGAGAGGAAATAAATGGGACAAGGCACGCGTAAAGTGGCGATGACGACTAGGGCTTTTGGCAAAATCAGCAACTTGTGTATATTTTATTGCATGCAGGATGATACTAGTGTTATTATTATGGTGGGCTTTCAATGCACAGGTATGGCATCTCAGTGCCTACAATGTTTCCGGTAACTAAATGATGAATGAAGTAGTAATTGTATACAAATATTTACATATATAATCGCTGTTTTTATCAGCTGATCAGAGCACTCTCGTACGACTTTGCTTCTTTTACTACTGTAAAAGAACTAGTACTGTAACTTCATGAGAAGTGCAAGTAAATTATAATAAGGAAGCTGGAAGAGGTTCCAACCCCAAACCAAAAAGGCTGGCAAATACATGCAGTAGTGGTAGAAGCATGTCATGTATCCATATACGGCTTCCAAAAGAGTTTCACATTCTGTTTCTGAGCCTAGTTATGATGATAGAGTTACGCAGCTCTAGAGAGATAAAGTCACTCAGCATCTTTGTCATAGCTACATTAAATTCTTTCTGATTTTCTAGTATGGCCCTTATTCTATATGAATGAGGGAATGTGGGACAAAATTTTAAAACAAAGAGTAGGCTTCAGTAGTTTTTATTGCATTGGGGTTCGGGAAAAAACATCATTCAATATCACCCACGAAATGTATGAGCAAAACATTATTACTTAATAATTACTGCTGCTGCTGCTCCTACCACATGATTTAACCTACCATACAACTGCACTCATTTAATCTCTCTCTCTCTCTCTCTCTCTCTATACACACTGTGTATAGGAGACCCCATTTCATCAGAAAATATGTAGGTCCTACGGGCTTGATTACATTTTAGATTTCCATGCCCTATTTGGGAGGTCACGTCCCCATCCGGCCCGTCCCGTCCCACTTCTGTCCGATCCCTCTCAATCGTTGGTGTCAAGCTAATTGTCACTATTATTAATAATTTAAAATCCGAAGTTGCTCAATCCTTCGTTAATTGTTTTCTTTATATATATGACTTAGACTTGTTTTAATTATTAGTATTATTTTATCATTATAATGTACATGATGTTTGTACTCTATACATGGAGGAACATCATGTACAACGTCATTTCGGTAGATTAATTATTGCATGTTTCTATATCTTTAATTTCAAAACAACAAGAGATTGAGTTTTGGTCGAGATCAATCGCAATATAGTATATATAATAATTGGGCTCATTCATCATATATATATATATATATATATAGATATCAGAGATCAGAAAAGTAATGGGCCGGTAACTTGTATATAATGCATTGGCTTCAACACACACGTATCGATCATATATTAAAAAAACACGTATCATATAATATAATGATGTGCGCTCGGATTCAAAAAAATATAATATTCTTTTGCATGAATATAATGAACTTTCAACAAACTAATTTATAGCCTAACTGCAATGCAACTACCAATATATATATATATATATATACCAGCTAGGCGAGAGATATTGCTTTGTTACAGAGGGAATTAAACAGGAAGCTAGGAAGGACGTATGTTTGGAGTTGGACTTCCATCATCAATCCAAATTTCAGGGCAATGTAGAGAGTAGATCAGACAAATGGGAAGTTGCTTTTCCCTTCATGCACCTTTATGGCACAATATTAGAGGCAGAACAAAGAATACCTTTTGATTTTTTCTGTCTGTAAACCCTTTTTGGTCGACCATGTAAACCAGTTGATGATCGATGTCCAAATTTGTCTGTAGTTTGCTCGGCGTTTGAGAGAGAGAGAGAGAGAAAGAGAGAGGCTATTCATGTAAGATGCATGCATGCTTCTTCATTAACAATAGAAATCCAAAGGCACATGTAGATGTGGCATGGAGATGTCCATTTCAATAGCAAAATTGTACCAGAAAAATGTGCCTTGAATGCCATTATTGGCATTCCTCCCATACAAAACAAAAATTTGAATTAGCTGTCTCTAGACTCTGCCGGTGATGGAGACCATTGAGATGAGAGTTGTTAATTGGTCGCTGTTTACGCGCTTTGGCCCCACGCCATGCTGCAGGAATGTCTCAAACATATGGGGACCTTTTGATTAATTACCTTTTCTTACTAATTATCCGGAATGGTGAGCTCTCTTTCTTCTGTCTCTTCTTAATCTCATCTTGAGTTTAGGGAATATTTACGAGATCAAATGGAAGCCAAGAAACGTATTATGTATGTAGAATCTGATCATGATATTGGAGATAAAAATTTATCGTGCTAGCTAGGGCAGATCAGCTTCATATAGATTCTCGTAGGGAAATAATCTCTCATATAATAACATCATGAATATGTAATACATTAAATAAATTATAAAGAATTAAAAAACTGCTGCCTTAACTGTTGAGATCGAGTAGCTAGCACCATTTATTGAAAATTTGAAACAATATGCAGAGATCGATCCAGCACGCAGCTGACTGCATGCAACAATCTTCAATATTGAAACCGCCATTAACGAAACTCTCAGCAGCTAATATATATGGTTCAAGCTAATATAGATCCTTTGTAATTAAACTGATTTGGATTTTGCGTTAATCCGCTATGAACACCACTACCAAGGCCAAAATCTCTGGAAGATTGGATCCAATCTCCTGATAAAGAAGCTGAAATTGTTGAAGATCATCATCTGCCTCCAGCAATATCAGCTTGACAGCTGCTGTCTATAACCGAAAAAAGACAGCCAGTAATTTTCCACCTGAAAAAATGCGTTTAGCCACAGTTCCAAGTCTCCACACAACTGGAGGTGCTGTTTACTGCCAACAATCATTTCGTGTCAAATTTTGATTGAATTCGAACATGTCACATGTGGTAGTAGAGGCTACCCTAAGACGTTTTAGATCTGAGATCGTTATCCGACTTAAAACACACCCACAAATATATCAATCTCTATCATATAAATATATATATATATATATATATCTCTATTATATTATATAAGTGGCTATGTAACTACCATTCTTATTTTTCGTTCAATTTTCTTATTTTTCCTTCTATTAATCCGTTTGTTTTTCATTATTTGTTTCCTTTTTTATCCCAATTCTTTACTTTTAGAACACAAATCCTCTCTTTCTGCTTTCCCTTTCTTCCAAGTTCTCTCTTCAATTCATTGTGGGAAGATGCCGTCAATACTGCGGCGACGACTGCTAGCCACAGTGCTATCATTTGAGGGAGGAGTGAGGATATGGTGGTGGAGTGGAGTCGGAGAGGGAGAGAAGCGGCTGCACATAAGGGCAAAACAAGGCACGACAAATAGGGCAATGAAAGACCAAACAAAAGGAAATGCAATGGGAATAAATTACAAGCATGAGCCACGAAATTAGTAAGAAAAAATTAAGAGAAAGAACAACAATGGACGCTCACGGACAAACCTGAAAATGGAGAGAAAAATATATCAAAAATAAATGCTAAAGAGGAAGAGATCTACACGGTTTTATAGCAAAAGAGAAACCGAAAATTAAAGAGACGGAAATGGAACCATTGCCAGCCAAAAATGGAGGAATGAGTGGCGGCATTCGTTGAGTTGCAGAGGGGAAGAACCAAAAATAAAATAAAGAGGAAGAAGGAATGTAGCAGACGGCAAACCAATAAAAAATAGAGGAAAGAAATGAAATAAAATGAAGAAGAAGAAGAAGAAGAGAAGCAGCAGCTGCATAGATTGAAAAAGGGAATGAAAACTAAAATGGAAAGGAGATGGAGAAGCAACGGCGCACAGAAGAAAGAAGGAGAAGAAAAGAAGGGATGAAAAAGGCCTAAGGGCTGGACCAAACGATGACGTTTGGGGGATTTAGTGGGCTGGGTTGAAGGCTCGCGGGTTGGGTTAGGGGGGCAAGGCCCAAAAGAAAAATAAAGTACACTCAAACAGGCTCAGTCCAAAAATATAAGAGTCTAACAAAAAAAAATGCACAATAAAAATAAATAAATAAGATCCAGATAAAAACATTAAAACTCAATATTAATAAAATAAAATAATTAAAGTCTAATATTAAATTAATTTAAAGTAAAGAGCAATTTAAATATAAAATAATAATTAATGCCAAGAAAACACATCAAAATAAATTTCATAACTTAAAAATCATAAAGTAAATTCAATGAGAAATCCAATAAATTTAAAACAAGTTAAGTCTAATAGGTAAAACTTAATTGAAATAATACTATTGATTGTTGAAAAGAAACAGGCAATAAAATGGACAAGAGTGAAAACTAACTTACTCTCTCTATACTACTCATCAAAAATACTCATGAAGCTGACAATAATTTATCTCATAATTAAGCAAACACTTCTACTAATTAAAGAATTAATTTGAATAAAAAACTTATTAAAAAATTAATCACATTTTTTATGTCCATAATGTGGTGTACAGTTGCGTTCTTTTAAAAATATATTAGTTTGAAATAATTGAAATAGTCTAGTAAGCAAGAGAAATAAATCCTACATTGTTCATAATTTGTATTAATTTACCATATTTTGAATTTTTTGCATTTATATTCTTTACTTTTCTATTGATCATACACAAGCATTAAATTCATATTATGTAGGACCATTTGCCATATTTGAAAAATATTGCAACACGGACTTCATAAAAAGGTGATTCAACTTGGTGCATTAATTAAATTTTTTTTTTTTTTTTTTTTTTTGTAAAAAATCATATTATTTTTATTAGAAACCTTGTCTCACCCAACTAGATAAACGTGCTTTACACATTGCTCCTACCTAGTATATATATATATATATAATTTAACTTGAAAAAAGTTTTTTTCTTTTCTCTTCTCTATTTTTGCCGTTGACGTACATTAATAGCTGTTAATTTCTAATTAGTTATAACCTAATTTAAGTAAAATCTTGTTTTTTTTTTTTTAAATCATTTTTAAGTGACATACAACAAGCTAGGATCATAGGGTAACCTCTCCCCTCTCTAGAAACTTTTGCCATAAACCCATACCACTATATTTGGTAGTTACCTCCATGATAAACCTTCCTTAGAGGCCGGAGGAAGAAGTGCTCCTCTCCTCTTCAGCCACTATATGGTAGTTTTTCTAGTTTGTTTCTCAGGGTTGCCATTGGCTTTATGTTGTTTTTCTTTCTTTTTTCACTAGATCAAAAAAATTTTCATCTTTAAGAGAGAAACCAACTAAAAGGTAAAGTTGCAATATATTTTCACCTTTTATTGTAGCTGTACAAAAAGCTAAATATAGAAACATTTACAACTCAATTAAAAAAATACACTAAACAGTTACAAACTAACTAAATATGAAAACATCTAGTCATCACAAACAAAAATAGTACAAACTACATTTAATACTCCCCTTCAAGATGGAGTGTAAATGGAATAAACACCTATCTTGCAAACCAAATGATGAAATTGCTGATAGCCATATAACATGAAAAGTCTTAATAGTGCCATCCTGAACTTTGTCACGAATAAAATGATAATCAATTTCAATATATTTGTTACGCTTGTGAAAAACTAGATTAGCAACAGTATATAGAGCAACCTCATTATCACAAAACAACTGAGCAATTTGAGTGTGAGAATTTAAAAATTTGAAAGTAAAGCAAATAGCCAAACTATTCCACATGTAGTGGAAGCCATAAATCAATATTCTGTTTCTGTTGAAGATCAAGAAGCGGTTTTTAACACCTTTAAGAGACTAAAGATTCACCAAAGAAAACATAATAGCTACAAAGAGACCAAACTTTATCAGCACATGCAGTCCAATTAGAATCAGTAAAAGCTTTGATGCATAAGGAGTTATAAGCAGGAAAAAATCAACCATGAGCTAGAGTACATTTAATATAGTAAAGCACTCAATAAGCAGCTTTCAAATGTTGATGACGTGGTTTATCCATGTATTGGCTAAGTTGATGGACAAAATATGTAATATATGGCCTTTTAATTTTGAGATACAAAAGTGGACCCACCAATCTTCTAAACAATGTTGGGTCCACTAAGTGATCACCATCATCACATGAGAGTTTCAGATTGTGTTCCATAGTGAACAATGATAGTTTGGAACCAAGAAAAGCAACATCTTGAAGAAGTTCCAAAGCATACTTCCGTTGACACAAGGAAATACCTTTGGTTCGTCTATCTACTTCCAAGTCCAGAAAGTACTTAAATTGTCCAAGATCTTTCAATTTGAACTTATTGTCAAGAAGGGATTTAAGCTGCTCAATAGTATGAATATCATTTCCAATAAGGAGAATATCATCAACATAGACTAGAATAGCAGCAAAAAAAGCACCTTGAGACTGAACAAATCCAAGATAGAGTAAAGTGGTAGAAAACTTGGAGACCCATTAACGAAAGGCTTGTTTCAAACCAGATAAAGATTTGTTAAATTTACAAAATTTGGACTCCCCTTTACTATGAAAACCAAGTGGTAATTTCATATAAACTTCTTCCAATAAATCTCAATTTAAAAGCATATTATTAACATCAAGTTGAATAGTATGCCAGTTTTGGACAGTAGCAACAACAAGTAGGGTTCTAACTGTGACCATTTTAGCCACTGGAGATAAAGTTTTAAAATAGTCTAAGCCCTCTCATTGAGTGTAGCCTTTAGCAACTAAAAGAACTTTATACCTTTCAACAGACCTATCAACTTTGTATTTTATTTTATAGACCCATTAGCCTCCAAGGTTGCTATCTCAACTGTCATAGCATCTCTCCAATAAGAGTGTTTAATAGCTTGATGATAGAACTTAGGTTCAATATGAGTAGTTATGGCTAAAGCAAAAGACTTATGAGACGAAGATAAATGAGAATATATATATATGTAAGATAAGCATAAATATCATATGGTTTACCTATAGGAGAAGAAGAAGGAAACCTAGAGGAATTGGAATCTAATGTGGAAGTTGCGGATAATGAACCTCAATTAATTGAAAAAGAGAGGCAGCTGAGGAATTATTATCCACAAAGACAACATTATTTGCCACAGATTGAGGCTTCTGTTTGGACTTATATCCAGGAGGGTAACCATGAAGTTTGTAATACTTTTCAATAACATGACCAGTAAGGCCACAATGCTTACAAACTGGTCGATTCTTTTTGGAAGAAATCTTGCTAGAAGAACCAGCTGAAACATCAAACTTAATAGCAACAACATGAACGAAGAACAAGGACTAGCAAGAGTAATTTCATGTTTTTGTTCCTCTTGGAGTATTAAGGAAAAAATCTTATTAAGAAGTGGTAAAGGTTTCATTAAGAGAATTTTAGCCCTAACAAAGCTGAAGGAGTTATTCGAACCAATCAAAAATTGGAGAAATCGTTCTTGGTAAATGTGACGCCCCTAAATTCTATTTGGGATCGAACGAAAATTTGAAGCGTCGAGACATGCAACACAAGGTTACCTGCCCCCGTTCATGACATATAAGATGCAATGTTCCTAACATGCATCTAACAATATACAATATTCACAGCGGATAATTTTTTTTTTTTAGCAATACTATGCACCAAATTGAAAATATCCCAAATGCTTAAAACATACTCCATACATAAAAACCTATTGAACAACTAAAATCACAACACTAGTCCAAAATAGTTATGATCCAAAAGTACTGGAGATGCAACTCCATCGTACAAGTAGTAATTTAACTACTATATTAACATTAACGACGCACCGTCGTTCAATCGACTGTGTCTAGTTGGTCAGCTCCTGATCCTCCTTCAGGTCCTGTAACAAGATCTACCATTCGAGGGGAATGGTAGTTGGGACTACCACAGTGAGATTTGATTTCAAATCTCAGCAAATTAACAAAAAACTTCCATACATGCTAATGATGTATGGATGACAATAAAAGCATAAATGCAAAATCAAATTCATAAATAATTAAAGCATAACTTAGCGTACAACATAGCATAATTGACATAACTTAAATTGAAACATGAACTGAACTTGACTTGACATGAACTTGATCTGAAACTTGACTTAGTATGAACTTATTCTGAAACTTGAATTAACATAAAAAATACATACTCAACAGTTGTTGTGGCCCCATGTATTCTACGTGTAAATACATACTTCACAGTTGTTGTAGCCCCATGTATTCTATGCAAACTTGACTTAACATGAAAAATACATACTCCACAGTTGTTGTGGCCCCATGTATTCTACACATCACAATGCTATTAAATACATACTCTACAGTTGTTGTGGCCCCATGTATTCTACACAAACTGAATGTACTCAAGATGAAACGTGACTGGAAAACGAAAGGACTGGAGCCCTGACGTAACATAACGTGATTTGAACATAACTTGAAATACATGACCAACTTGAGATAGAAACATTTCGTAACATGGCATAACATATAATAGACAACATATTTCTCCGCATTTCTTATAAAACTTCAAGTGCGATCACGAGGAACTGTAATTAGTGATTCTAAAAGTTAGAACTAAATCACTAATAATTTAAAATATGGAAAATACTAACTTAAAGAGTAAAATTTTCATTTTACTCTCTACATGTGGGAAAATGACCGTTTTACCCATAACTTAAGGATTTTGCATACTAACTCCAAAAGTTTCCAAAATTTACATTCCTCATGTAAATTTTGTCCTAAACTTAAATATCAACTCAGAAAAATTTAAAACAAAACACAACTATGGCCGAAACATCCATAGGCCATTTCCCTTGATTCTTTTGTTGCAATTCTTTTCAACTTCAAAACTCATGCTTAAACCAAAATTTTACAACAAACATCTTCCAATCCTAAGTTCAAAACCATACTTAAAACATCCATTTAGAAAAAGCTAATAATCAACACCAAACTTTTTTGTAAAAAGATCCAAGCACTTGAATCACAAGTTTTGACCTTAAATCAAAACATCTCCAAGAGTTTCAAAAATTAAATCTTACTTCTAACATATTCATAATATCATCCTAATATCAACCATGCTTTAAATCATCAAACCAAAGTCACCAAAATCACAAAATAACATTTGGAGTTTTTGGTTTTACACTTAGTCCAAAAACATAAACTTTTTCCTCAACTAGTTTTGATAAATCTCTTGATCTATGACTTATAAATATACGATCTTCAAACCAAATCATCACATGGTTTAAAAAGATGTCCTAAAACATATATAAACTTCTAATTCAAGATCACATGGTTAGAAATTAACCAAAACATAAATTTAGCCAAGAATATCCACATTTTAGCTTATTTGAATATCTCTTTACATAAAATTTCATATCTTTGAAACTAATATCAAATATCTTCAAAATAATAATATAACATGTATATAAGATACTTAGGATCCTCCAATAAAATTATTAAAGTTATTAGAATAGGTTTAGACCACCAAAGAGTTAAACTTTCTCAAAACAGAAACTGTTTTTCTTCTTCCAGTTTCTAAGTTTCTAAATCTAAGAAAATCTTTCATCAAAACCTTTAATCATGCAAAAATCCTCAACCAATAGTCACATATACATGTTAAAAATACTCCATAAAAATTTCAGACCAATATCTATCCATTAGTTTGGTCAAAAACTCCAAACTATAACATATTCTCCAGTTTATCTCCCAGAATGACTTTTCTATAGTTTACACAATATTTGACTGACCAAATGATTTTCAAATGGGGCAAATAAGATATCCATGTAAACTATACTAAAAAAGGAACAACTTATATGAAAGAGATTTTATGATAAAACACTTACAACAGCTTCGAAATGGGCGTGCAAAAGATCTCCTAAAAGCTATCCGAGAGAGAGTGTTTGATAATCTTTTATTGGAAGGTGTAATTGAAGATAAGTTCATGGGTGCTGGCTGGACATATTTATGGACGAGATAAGGGAGGTGATAAGGCTAGAGTTGAGAGTTGAGTGTGGTTTTCTCCTACCCAAAATATCTATAAAAGATTATCTCATAATATTCTATCCAATAATATCTACAAAAAATCAACTTAAGATATTTTTATCTAATAATATCTATAAAAATCAACTCAAAATATTTTTACCCAATAATATTCACGAAAATTACCTCAAGATATTTCTTTTTATCTAATAATATCTACAGTTTTGAACAGACGTTTTGTCCAAAAATATGAAAAAATGTTATTGCGCCATAAGACTTTAAATAACCCTCCGAGTCTAATGGCACAAATCATAATACATTTTGACACTTCTAACTATCTCCAATAATCAAAAATACACTTCTGATACCATAGTAAATAATAACACTAACTATGTAGTTAGACAAAAACATATACGATTAATGGATTCGTGAAAACTTATAGGGTTTTCACGAGGTTCCTAAAGTTAATAGAAATTTCACAATTGAATTTCTAGCGGGCTGTTACAATCTGCCCTCCTAAAAAAAAGATTTCGTCCTCGAAATCGAAGTAAGTAAGAAATAACAATTCAAAAGTTAAGGAAACACATATACTTTATTGATATTCGAATAACGAAGTACAACGTCTGATATTGTCAGTCCTGTACAAGTGAACCACAAAATATCAGTTAAGCAAAACCCAAAACAACTCTACAAGACTGAATTTAGATGTCAAACAACTGGGGGTACTTGGCTCGCATATCAACTTCCTTCTCCTAAGTCGCTTCTTGAATATTATGATTTTGCCAAAGTACTTTGACCAATGGGATCTTACGGTTCCGCAACTCTTTATATTTCCAGTCAAGAATTTGCATTGGCTTCTCTTCATAGGTCAAGTTGGGTTGTAAAGGTATGCTATCGGGATCCACTATCATTGGTGTCTGATTCCCAAAACTTTTTTTCAAAGAAGACACGTGGAAAACATTATGAATTCCATGGAACTCAGCTGGCAATTTCAAACGATATGCAACTACTCCCACTTTCTCCACTATCTCATAGGGTCCCACATATCTCAGACTTAACTTGTTTTTCACTCCGAAACGACTTACTCCTCTCATAGGAGATACCTTCACATAGACCCAATCTCCAACTTTAAAATCTATGCTCCTCCTTCGATTATCAGCGTAGCTCTTCTGTCGACTCTGTGCTGTTTTCATCCTTTCTTTAATCAAGTGTACTTGGTCCTTAATCTCTTGTAAGACTTCTGGTCCAACTACTTTGCTTTCCCCTACTTCATCCCAATACAGAGGTGATCTACACTTTCTACCATACAAGGCTTCATATGGTGCCATTTGAATAGTGGCCTGGAAACTATTGTTATAAGCAAATTCTACCAAAGGTAATTGTTTCTCCCAATTCCCTTCGTAATCCAAAACACAGGCTCTTAGCATATCTTCCAAAGTTTGAATCGTCCTTTCTGTCTGTCCATCTGTTTGTGGGTGGTATGCACTACTAAACCTCAGACTAGAGCCCATCGATTCTTGTAAACTTTTCCAGAAGCGTGACGTAAAACGAGGGTCTCTATCTGATACGATCGTCTTAGGCACTCCATGCAATCTGACAATCTCTGCTATATAAATTCTCGTCAATCTTTCTAGAGAATCTGTATTCTTAATGGGTATGAAGTGAGCACTTTTTGTCAGACGATCAACTATTACCCAGATAGTATTATTTCCGGCTGAGGTCCTTGGAAAGCCTACTATAAAATCCATGGAAATATCCTCCCATTTCCATTCTGGGATTGGCAATGACTGCAATTTACTGGCTGGCTTTTGGTGCTCTGCTTTTACTAATCTACAGACAGAACATTTGTTCACAAATTCTGCTACGTCTTTCTTCATTCCTTCCCACCAAAAAGACTGTTTCAAATCCTGATACATTTTTGTACTACCAGGATGAGCAGTGTAAGGTGTGTTATGAGCTTCCTTTAGTACTTTTTCCTTTAACTCTTCATCTGCTGGAATGACTCTTCGGTCCTTGTAATACAGAGTCTCATCCTCTCTGAGGCTAAAGTCCACTGGTCCTTTTGACTTTTCGATCTTTTTTACAACTTTCGCAAGTTTACTCTCCTTCTTTTGACGGTCTTTCAGTTCTTCCCAGTCCAATGGAATGAATTCTTGGATTTTAGTCAACATGGTTTCCTGACTAAGGTTTCTAATCAACAGTTTTCTCATACTACATAAGAGGGAATTTACTTCTGATGAAGGAACTGATGAAGCTTCTTGTCTGCTCTTGCGGCTTAAAGCATCAGCTACCACGTTGGCCTTTCCAGGATGATACTTGATGTCGCACTGATAGTCGCTGATTAATTCCAGCCATCTTCTTTGCCTCATATTAAGATTCTTCTGCTCAAACAGGTACTTTAGGCTTTTGTGATCCGTGAAGACTTCACACTTCTCGCCATACAAATAATGTTTCCAAATCTTAAGAGCAAAAACTACTGCAGCTAATTCCAAATCATGAGTAGGATAATTCTGTTCGTGATTCTTCAGTTGTCGTGAAGCATAAGCAACCACTTTCCCTTCTTGCATTAGCACACATCCGAGTCCTGCCTTAGATGCATCACTATATACCACAAAAGATTTAAGAGGTTCCGACAGTGTAAGTACTGGTGCGGTGGTAAGTCTTTTCTTCAACTCAAGAAAACTTGTTTCGCACTTATCATTCCAAGTAAATTTCACATTTTTCTTAGTCAGGGCGGTGAGTGGTCCAGACAAACGGGAGAATCCTTCCACAAATCTCCTATAGTAACCAGCCAGTCCTAAGAAACTTCGGATCTCATGCACACTGGTTGGTCTCTGCCAGTTCGTTACGGCTTCAATCTTGCTCGGGTCTACTGCTACTCCTCTACTAGAGATCATATGACCTAGAAATTTTACTTCTTCCAGCCAGAACTCACACTTACTAAGTTTGGCATAAAGTTTCTGATCCTTAAGTATAGTTAAAGCCATGCTTAGATGATGTTTGTGTTCCTCCTTGTTCTTAGAGTAGATTAAGATGTCATCAATGAATACGACAACAAAATTATCCAAATAAGGTCTGAATATTTTGTTCATCATGTCCATGAATGCGGCTGGAGCATTGGTTAACCCAAAAGGCATCACTAAAAACTCGAAGTGGCCATACCTTGTCCTAAAGGCAGTTTTCAGCACATCTTGATGCTTCACTTTTAGCTGATGATACCCGGATCTCAGGTCAATCTTTGAAAACACTGCTGCTCCTTGCAATTGATCCAACAAATCATCGATTCTGGGTAATGGGTATCTATTCTTAATCGTCACCTTATTCAACTCTCTATAGTCTATACACATCCTCATAGATCCATCTTTTTTCTTCACAAATAACACAGGTGCTCCCCACGGCGAAGAACTAGGGCGGATAAAACCCTTCTCCAAAAGTTCTTCCAATTGTAGCTTGAGCTCCTTCAACTCGGTAGGGGCCATACGATATAGCGCCTTGTGAGTTGGAGTTGTTGCCGGCTCCAACTCTATTTGGAATTCTACTTCTCTATCTGGTGGTAAACCAGGTAACTCATCAACGAAAACTTCAGGAAAGTCTTCAACCACAGGTATCCCTTGGATTCCTATAGTTTTGGTTGTCTCCTCTACAGTTATCAATAGAAACGCTGAGGCTCCATCATCGATACACTTCCTAGCTTGCAACGCCGAGATTAAAGGTGGGGTGACCTTAATTGATGTTCCTGCGTAACTCATCCTATCTTCAGTTGGAGGTTCAAACACAACCTCTCGTTTCCGACAGTCTATCTTAGCATAGTGCTTGAAAAGCCAGTCCATCCCTAAAATCAGGTCGAATTCCATCTGACCAAATACTAACAAGTTAGCCTTCAGTATCCTTCCTTCTAGCTCTAACAGACAATCATTAACTAAACGGGTACAAGATACTGTATTCCCATCGGGAATTAATACTACAACCCGTCGTGGTAATAGTTCAGTCTGCAAACTACAAATTCGTGCAAACGCTACAGACACAAAGGACTGCGACGCACCTGAATCGAATAATGCACAAGCCGAGAACCTAAACAAATTAACCCTTCCTAAAAAAAATATATATACACCAATATTAATACTAATTCTAACACATTCATAATACCTGCAACATCATAAATACTAAAAGGAAAGAAAAAAAATATAAAATAAAAAAAATACCAGTCATGACGCCAGCTTCATCAGTTTCAGGTGCGTCAACATCAAAATCACCGGGTGTTACTGCATACACTCGTGCCGGGATGTGGGGCCTTGGCTTGCGATCACCAGCTCCACTACCTTGTTTGGCGTTAGGACAATCTCTAATCATATTTCCTGGTTTTCCACATCGGTAACAGACTCCATATCCCTTGTAACATTCTCCAGAATGAAGCTTACCACACTTAGGGCATGGTGAATAAAAGGACGGCTTCTGTCCTCCAATCATTATTCCCTTGCCTTTCTCCAGACTAGAAAAATGCCTCTTTTTCTCAGCACTACTGCTTGTAGTAAATGGCATGGTCCTCTTTCGATCGGTCATGTTCTGGATCGCCAATTCCTTCTGCTCAGCCTCTGCTATTGTCGCTACATTTACCAACTCTTGGTAATTCTCTATTCTAAGGCAAGCTACTTGACTTCGGATTCTAGGCAGAAGTCCTGCTTGAAACTTCTGTGCCTGCATCTTTTGAGTTGAAATCAAGTGTGGTGAAAACCTTCTCAATGCCATGAATTTAGCGGCATACTGCTCTACAGTCAAACTACCTTGTGTTAAGGACGCAAATTCCAGGGCTTTCAATTGTTTGACAGAGTCTGGGAAGAATCTATTGTCAAACTCTTCCTTGAACCTCTCCCAAGACAATGCAGCCATACTACCTAGTTCCCTAACTAGAAGTTGCCTACGTGTATCCCACCATATTCCAGCTTCTCCTTGGAATAGGTATCCAGCATATAGAACCTTTTGGTCCTCAAGACATCCACAAATCTAGTACGTTCTCTCGAGATCTATAATCTATTTCTCGGCTCTCAGTGGTCCTTCATTACCAAAAAAATTTGGGTAACGGTAAAGCATAAACTTCTCATATGGACAACCCCTAACTTCAGGTCTAGGTGCGTTCACTTGTTGCTGTTGCTGATGTCTAAGCACGTCAGTCAGCATACGCACAGCTTCAGCTAATCCTCCATCCATCGGGGAATCATGATTCTCCTGATTGATACCACCTTCAGGATTTTGAGGTATTCTACCATGAGTCATTTGTCCCTTCCTGTAACACACGAGTATACATATTACAATCACATAATACCTCTCATACCTTTAAGAAATTCAAGCCTAATGACAACTAAATTTCAAACCTAATATTTGGTGCATTTCCTAAGGACATGTGGATTTACTACCCAGAGACGTATTGCTCTGATACCACCCTGTGACGCCTCCAAATTCCATTTGGGATCGAACGGAAATTTGAAGCGTCGAGACATACAACACAAGGTTACCTGCCCCCGTTTATGACATATAAGATGCAATGTTCCTAACATGCATCTAACAATATGCAATATTCGTAGCGGATAATTTTTTTTTTTTTAGCAATACTATGCACCAAATTGAAAATATCCCAAATGCTTAAAACATACTCCATACATAAAAACCTATTGAACAACTAAAATCACAACACTAGTCCAAAATAGTTATGATCCAAAAGTACTGGAGATGCAACTCCATCGTATAAGTAGTAATTTAACTACTATATTAACATTAACGACGCACCGTCGTTCAATCGACTGTGTCTAGTTGGTCAGCTCCTGATCCTCCTTCAGGTCCTGTAACAAGATCTACCATTCGAGGGGAATGGTAGTTGGGACTACCACAGTGAGATTTGATTTCAAATTTCAGCAAGTTAACAAAAAACTTCCACACATGCTAATGATGCATGGATGATAGTAAAAGTATAAATGCATAATTAAATTCATAAATAATTAAAGCATAACTTAGCGTACAACATAGCATAATTGACATAACTTAAATTGAAACATGAACTGAACTTGACTTGACATGAACTTGATCTGAAACTTGACTTAGTATGAACTTATTCTGAAACTTGAATTAACATGAAAAATACATACTCCACAGTTGTTGTGGCCCCATATATTTTACGTGTAAATACATACTCCACAGTTGTTGTGGCCCCATGTATTTAGGGGTGTAACCGGTCCGGTTTGGTCCGGTTTTAGACAAAATCTAGGACCGAACCGATAGGTACCGGTTTTGTATTTTTCAAAACCGATTACGCACCTATTTTTCTTATAAACCGGTATTCCGGTTTTATCGGTTTTCGGTCCGGTTTGGTCCGGTTTTCCGGTTTTAATAAAATATAAATTTGTCATTAAAAAATTCTGTTTTTTAAAAAAAAAACTGATTTAAAATTTCTGTTTTAAAAATCTGCTATAAAAAATCTGCTTTATAAAAAAAATCTGTTATGTAAAAAAAATCTGTTACGAAAAATCTGCCTTATAAATTGTTAATATGCTATCTAAACAAAATTCTATTATATAAAAAACTGTTACAACACAAAAACTGAAATATGAAATCTAGTGTAAAAAAAATATGTCCTAAACTTATAAAATAAGTCCAAAATTACAAGTCCAAAATTACAAGTCCAAAAGTCCAATAAATTACAAGCCCAAATTCCAAATGTCTAAATTACAAGTCCAAAGGTCTAACAAATTACAAATCCAAATACCAAAAGTCTAAAATACAAATAAAAAAGTCTAACAAATTACAAGTCCAAAAGTTCAACAGATTACAAGTCCAAATTACAAATCTAAATTAGAAGTTCAAATTACAAGAACATCCAATAAAAAAACCTTACAACTAGAACAAATAGCTAATAATAATAGCTATGCACGTAGCCACCAAGTCCAATAGTCCATTCAACAAACCTTGCAATTGTATTAAAATAAATCAAGTAGTTAATTTCAATAAAAAGTTAGTAATTACATTAAATAAATAAATAAAACTTTAAGAAAATAAAATATACAAGTTGTCCTACCTTAAATTTAATCATCTCCAACTAAAGAAGTGGGTCTTGAAGAACTCCCAAAGTCTTCCATAAGCTCTACACAAAAAGGAAAAAATAAAGCATAATAATTAAAACAAATTACTAATATGATAAACATTTTAAAAACACTTAAATAAAAGGTGAATGATGCTACATACCTGTATCAAATTTCTCAAACTCCTCAACATCATCCATTAAAGTGCGAATGTTTAACGGGGTAGAAGATGAGCGAAGCCAATTTTGTGTACAGATAAGGGCTTCAACCATAAGTGGAGATAGGCTACTGCGGAAAGGATCAAGTACTCGACCTGCTGTGCTAAAAGCCGACTCAGAAGCCACTGTAGATATCGGAACTGCAAGAACATCCCGCGCAACTTTTGAAAGCACGGGGTATCTAATGCTGTTAACCTTCCACCAATTCAACAAGTCAAATTTTGGATCACTCTTTTCACATTTTTCAATTAAATACCTCTCCAATTCAGATTTACTCTCCAAAGAGTTCTCCGACTCCAACCGCATCTGAACTTTTAAACGGATATATGATCCCATTGATCCAAAATCACCTTCACCTACCCCAGGATTTGAACTTGTAGTAGTAACCCATCCCTCACTTGATTGGCTCGTAGTTTGATCTTGTGCCCCAACATTACTTCCCTCATTTGCACAATAACTATCATATAAACGAGTCAAAGCATCTTTAACCAAATCCAACAACATAAGAACTTTTGAAGTGTTATCCTCATAGAATCCTTCAAAAAGAATATCTAGACATCGCATTTTATATCGAGGATCAAGAATCAATGCAATATACAACAAAAGATTCATTTTTTCAATATTTCCCCAATACTTCTCAAATTTAGATTTCATATTAAATGCCATTATCCTCAATTTATGAGGCCCTTCCGTACACTCTAAATTAATTGCAGCATGAATTGTCGCAAGCTCAAATGCAAAACAGTTGCAAGTGACATAATTTGCCCCAGAGAAACGCAAGGTTGCGTCATAAAAAAGTTTTAGAAATTTTACAAACAACCTACTCTTATCCCAATCATCCATGGTTGGAGGCCCTAACTTGGATGACCCTCCTTTACCCAACTCACTAACACCATCCTCCTCCTCACTGTCATCCTCCCCAAGGCTCTTAACATATCCTAAATCTTCATCCTCTAGCCGTTGAAATGCTTTTTGAAACTTTTCAGCCCTATCCAACATCATAAAAGTGGAGTTCCAACGAGTTGGCACATCTAAGCATACACTACTTTTACAAGTAATATCCTCACCATCACAACATTGCTTAAATGTGTTCCACCTTTGTGGAGATGATTTCACATACTTCACAGCTGCTCGAATTCGTGCAATTGATTGATCATATTCTTTCAACCCATCCCGAACAATTAAGTTTAAGATATGAGCACAACATCTCATATGCAAGAACTCATGTTCCAAAATCGTATCTTTTTTATTCCTTGTCTTTCTTTTGATATACGAAACTATCCCATTATTTGAACTTGCATTATCAAGTGTAATTGTAAATATTTTGGGTCTCCCACATTCAAGCAAACACATTTCAATTTTTTTTCCCAATGTCTCACCCTTATGGTTTTCCACCTTACAAAAGCTGATAATTCTTTTGTTCATTTTCCAATCTTCATCAATAAAATGTGCAGTGAGACACATGTAGTTAAAATTTTGCACACTTGTCCATGTATCCGTGGTTAGACAAATTCGTTGCCCCTTAAGAGCACTTTTCAACTTGTCTTTCTCTCTCAAATAAAGTTTAAAAATATCTTTTGCAACCGTTACACGTGATGGAATCCCATTCCATCTAGGTTGCACAACAAGCATAAATTTCTTAAACCCTTCCCCTTCCACAAATTTAAAAGGAAGCTCATCAATAACCAACATTTCAGCTAAGGCTGCTCTACAAGCCTCAACACTAAAAGCAATAGATACAAGCCCCCCACTGCTTTCTCCAGACTGGAAACCTAATACAGATTGTTTTCTATCCATTTTCCTAAGTGGAGACTTCTTACAGGTTTTCTCCAAGTGCTGTAACATTGACTTTGTGCCATTTATATTAGGATCACAAGCATAAGTAGTCCCACAAAAATTACATGCAGCTCTAGGTCTTGAATTATCTTCAGTTTTAATCTTTTTAAAATAGTCCCAAACTACAGATCTCTTCCTACCACTCCCAGGACCACTAGATGGCTTACTTACATTGGAGGGTGGAGAAAGTGGATCATTAGTCGCCGTTGATTCCATGGTCTTTTGACTCATTTCCTTTAAAGGTCTTACATCGTCGGGTGTTTCATTTGATTGATCCATCTATAGTAACAACAATAGACCAACAAACACATTTTATAAAATAATAGACCAAGCAATTTATAATATGCACACTTTATAAAATAATAGACCAACAATCACACACTTTATAAAATAATATGCACACTTTATAAAATAATAGACCAACAAGTAATATGCACACTTTATAAAATAATTGTTGATTTACCATTGTATAAATAATAAAAGACCAAATGAATAGTTCCCACTAGTACCTTTCCTAGTTTTGGGTCGATAAATAGCCTGGAAGTGCATGATCGATTAATTCACTTTTTTGTATGTGGGATTACACGTTAGATGCAAGCTGAAGGCTAATTAATTAATTAATTAATTAAGAACCTGATCATTTTGGCAATGCGAGAAATGTAGGCATGCATGTCAATATGTCCACTAGCTTATAATAAGATCGATCATGATCATCACTTTAATACAATAGTGCTTGTTTGGTTGCATCATGATAACTACTGGCCAATTGGCTTCCAAGGACATGCATCATTTTCCTATGAGCTGAAAGTTTGGTTCGTTGGAACTAACCTAAATATATAAGTTTATTTTGTTTAAGTTCTTAATTCAAAGTAGGCCGGAAGTGTATATTTAGCATTGTATATTTATAAAATAATAGACCAATTTATAAAATAATATGCACCTAAATTTCGGATTCAACAGACAACAACCCTAATAACACAAAAATCCTAAATTTCAGATTCCTAAAAATTACCATGGGTCCGTGAGAGGGGCTGCGTGAGGGGAGGTTCACGGCGTCGACGAGGGCTGTGCGTGGAAGACCCACCGAGATGCACCAGGGCAGTGAGGCACGACGGTGACTGTGAGGTTCACGGCAAGACGGTGACTGTGAGGAGAGGAAGAAACCGAAGTCTGAAGAGTGAAGATTCAAGAAGAAGAATGGAAGAAGAAGAAGAAGAGACTAGAGAGGGGAGATTGGGAGTCGGCGCAGGGCAGCAGGTGTGAGGGAAGGGAGAGGCACGCCGCACGGGACCGAATGAGGAGAGAAGGAAAAAAAAAATTGTATCCTAAAGTGTAAACCTAATTTTCTTAAAACGCACCGTATAGGTATTCTCGGGCTGGGCTATAGTGGCAGTGAATGGGCTAGGCCCAAAACAGAAAAAAAAAACACTTAAATGGTTAAAATAAGCCCAGTAAAAAAATAGAGGATCCAATAAAATAAAAATGGTACAATAAAATAAAGGAAAATGCTACACATCATCTCACACCACACACTTTATATATTAAAATAATATTTTTTATTTTTTTTAATTTTTATTTTATTTTATTCTTATTAAGCTAATTAAATTATTCTATTTATCACCTACACATTACATATTTATTATAGAAAAAATGAAAAAAAAATTAAAATAAGTGTGGTGTGTGAAGTGTGAGGATGATAAGAAGAATTTTCCTAAAATAAATACAAGACAATTAAAAACACTATAACAATTATATTATTAAATATAAAACAATAACTAAGACTATTATAGTATTAGTGTTACTACTACATATAAGTCTATATAGACTATTAGTATTAGTATATATATATTACTATATTAGTATTAGTTATAGTTATATAATATATTAGACAATATAATAGTATTAATGGTAAACTATTAGTATAGCTATATATTAGTATTAGTTATGGACTTTATGGTGAATTGGTGATTTAGTATAACTATATCAGTATGAGTATAACTTAGTCTATATTAGACTATTAGTATCATTATAAATATTAGTATTCATTATAGTGATTATAACTACCATATAATGATATTAATATTTGTTAATTGTTATAGTGAGTTTGTTTTATTATAACTATATTACTGATAGACTATATTGATAGTATTAGTATATTAATTTAGTATTAGTGTTATTATATCATTATTTTATATATGATTATAAAATTATACATAGACTTAAAGTATGATTATAAATATTAGTGATTATTATAACTATATTATTAATAGACTATAGTGATTATTTTATATGTGATTATTTAGTGTAGTGATTTAGTTACTAAAATTAGTATAGTAGTTTAAACTTTAGTATTAGTTTATTATAGTTTATACATAGACTGAAAGTATAATATTAATAGTAAATTAGTAATATAATATTAAACTATTAGTATTTAGTATTAAGTCATAATATTTGACTATTTAGTACTAGTGATTATTTCAAAATTTAGTAATAATATTTGACTATTTGAGTAATTTTTTTTTTCTTAGTTCTTACTTCTTATAATAAAATGTTATTAATAATATATATTTATAATATTATATATTAAAAGCATATGATGAATTAAATTTTTATGTTCAAGATTAAACAATAAACATTTATTTTATAAATTATAAGTCCATTATCTTATATATAATTATAATTTATATTATTTTATATAAAAAGTCTATATAATATAAAACATATTATATATAATATTAATATATATATATATAAACAGTACCGGGCCGGTCCGGTCCGGTCCGGCCCACTATTAAGTGGAACCGGAACCGGACCGGAACCGGCCGGTTTTCTAGTGACAAAAACCGGTTCCGGACCGGACCGGTCCAAAACCGACACAACCGGTCCGGTCCGGTTTGGTCCGGTCCGGTGTTCCGGTTTTCCGGGTTTTTTTTACACCCCTACATGTATTCTACGCAAACTTGACTTAACATGAAAAATACATACTCCACAGTTGTTGTGGCTCCATGTATTCTACGTGTAAATACATACTCCACAGTTGTTGTGGCCCCATATATTCTACACATCACAATGCTATTAAATACATACTCTACAGTTGTTGTGGCCCTATGTATTCTACACAAACTGAATGTACTCAAGATGAAACGTGACTAGAAAACGAAAGGACTGGAGCCCTGACGTAACATAACGTGTTTTGAACATAATTTGAAATACATGACCAACTTGAGATAGAAACATTTCGTAACATGGCATAACATATAATAGACAACATATTTAACATGACATACTTGTAATGTACAGTAATACATGACAGAATATATTATGTAACAGATAAAAATTGATGACAGAATAAATTCTGTATAATAGACAATTACGTGATAACTTGGCATGGCATGACATATATGATAACATACATACATACACTGTAGTTCCTTTACTTAGCACACATACACAGTAGACTGCTAGTAAGTTAAAAGCTAACTTACCTCGATCTCCGCATTTCTTATAAAACTTCAAGTGCGATCATGAGGAACTATAATTAGTGATTCTAAAAGTTAGAACTAAATCACTAATAATTTGAAATATGGAAAATACTAACTTAAAGAGTAAAATTTTCATTTTACTCTCTACATGTGGGAAAATGACCGTTTTACCCATAACTTAAGAATTTTGCATACTAATTCCAAAAGTTTCCAAAATTTACATTACTCATGTAAATTTTGTCCTAAACATAAATATCAACTCAGAAAAATTTAAAACAAAACACAACTATGGCCGAAACATCCATAGGCCATTTCCCTTGATTTTTTTGTTGCAATTCTTTTCAACTTCAAAACTCATGCTTAAATCAAAATTTTACAACAAACATCTTCCAATCCTAAGTTCAAAACCATACTTAAAACATCCATTTAGAAAAAGTTAATAATCAACACCAAACTTTTTTGTAAAAAGATCCAAGCACTTGAATCACAAGTTTTGACCTTAAATCAAAACATCTCCAAGAGTTTCAAAAATTAAATCTTACTTCTAACATATTCATAATATCATCCTAACATCAACCATGCTTTAAATCATCAAACCAAAGTCACCAAAATCACAAAATAACATTTGGAGTTTTTGGTTTTACACTTAGTTCAAAAATAGAAACTTTTTCCTCAACTAGTTTTGATAAATCTCTTGATCTATGACTTATAAATATATGATCTTCAAACCAAACCATCACATGGTTTAAAAAGATGTCCTAAAACATATATAAGCTTCTAATTTAAGATCACATGGTTAGAAATTAACCAAAACATAAATTTAACCAAGAATATCCACACTTTGGCTTATTTGAATATCTCTTTACATAAAATTTCATATCTTTGAAACTAACATCAAATATCTTCAAAATAATAATACAACATGTATATAAGATACTTAGGACCCTCCAATAAAATTATTAAAGTCATTAGAATAGGTTTAGACCACCAAAGAGTTAAACTTTCTCAAAACAGAAACTGTTTTTCTTCTTCCAGTTTCTAAGTTTCTAAATCTAAGAAAATATTTCATCAAAACCTTTAATCATGCAAAAATCCTCAACCAATAGTCACATATACATGTTAAAAATACTCCATAAAAATTTCGGACCAATATCTATCCATTAGCTTGGTCAAAAACTCCAAACTATAACATATTCTCTAGTTTATCTCCCAGAATGACCTTTCTATAGGTTACACAATATTTGACTGACCAAATGGTCTTCAAATGGGACAAATAAGATATCCATGTAAACTATACTAAAAAAGGAACAACTTATATGAATGAGACTTTATGATAAAACACTTACAATAGCTTCGAAATGGGCGTGCAAAAGATCTCCTAAAAGCTGTCCGAGAGAGAGTGTTTGATAATCTTTTATTGGAAGGTGTAATTGAAGATAAGTTCATGGGTGCTGGCTGGACATATTTATGGATGAGATAAGGGAGGTGATAAGGCTGGATTTGAGAGTTGAGTGTGGTTTTCTCCTACCCAAAATATCTATAAAAGATTATCTCATAATATTCTATCCAATAATATCTACAAAAAATCAACTTAAGATATTTTTATCTAATAATATCTATAAAAATCAACTCAAAATATTTTTACCCAATAATATTCATGAAAATTATATCAAGATATTTCTTTTTATTCAATAATATCTATAGTTTTGAACAGACGTTTTGTCCGAAAATATGAAAAAATGTTATTGCGCCATAAGACTTTAAATAACCCTTCGAGTCTAATGGCACAAATCCTAATATATTTTGAAACTTCTAACTATCTCCAATAATCAAAAATACACTTCTGATACCATAGTAAATAATAACACTAACTATGTACTTAGACAAAAACCTATACGATTAATGGATTCGTGAAAACTTATGGGGTTTTCACGAGATTCCTAAAGTTAATAGAAATTTCACAATTGAATTTCTAGCGGGCTGTTACAGTAAATATATTCATAAGGAGTATGCATAGAGCACCACACAAATAGTTTGGAATTGGTTTGTAATTAACCAATTTGTCCCATAGAGCCTTCAATCGAGTGAAATAGGCACTAAAAAATAATTGGCCTTAAACCAAAAGCAAAATAGATTTTTGCAATTGAAAAATACGCTACCCATTCTTTTAAGAAAACCTTTCCTTTAGATCAATCCAAATCTCAAATGTAGAATTAATATAAATCACACTTCCAGAAATTTCTTTGGAAAGAGAATTAAGGAGGCAGGAAATTACCATGTTGTTGCATCGAATCCAAGGAAGAAGCAATGGATAATCAAAAGTAGTAGGTTTGGGGAGAGAGCCATCAAAAAACCTAATTTGTTCTTGGCCATTAAAGCCATAGACATGGGTCTGATCCAAGTATGGTAATTATCATCGGTCAAAGGTTGCATGACAAGAATGATTCCAGGACTGTCACCGTGGTGGGATATCACCGTGGTGAAGAAAGAAAGGACTCGCCATATCATTGACGGCAGTTGAGAGAGAAGCCATCAAAGAGAAAAGGTAAAGTTGCAATCTATTTTCACATCTTACTGTATGTAGTTGTACAAAAAGCTATATATAGGAACATTTACAACTCAACTAAAATATAAACTAAACAGTTACAAACCAACTAAATATGAAGACATCTAGTCAGCATAAATAAAAAATAGTACAAACTGCATTTAATAAGAGGAGCCGCCAAACAATTGTTGTGTGATCCGTAGGTGCTGCCTAAGCCTTGCAGCTTTTTTAGGCATCGACGGTTTTTCTGGCCTCCTACCACCATAGACGTGGCACAATTGGACTCCCCACATTTGGATCCTTCGGATCTTGGTTTCTCTGCTCTGTCCCCGTTGGCATGCACAGATGCGGCTCCACCACGCATTCCTTAGAAAGGCTACCAACTATGCAGATTGTATGATTCTGGCTATCTGGCTTATGTTATAGCTTTTTCTAACCGAAAATTTAGGAGAAAAGGATGTGAAGATCTTCGTCAATGACTCTACAACAAATGATTGTAGTGCTTCTTTATGAATGCAAATCACAATCGCATTTGACAAATCTACTAGTTGAATTTAATAATCGCCATTGTAGCATTTCTTTCCTTGACTTGGCCAAGAAACTAAGCCTCAAGTCTAATTTATTGATCCCATTATCCATTTATTTTTATTTTCTGTTGTATGTGTTGCAATCTTTGTAAATGAGTTTTTGTCAGGATCCCCTACCCTCTCCTCTTATTATCTCTTTTAATTCATGCAAGTTTATTTGAAAAAAGAAAAACTGGGGATCATTTTACCTGAAAGAAACTCTCTTGCAACAAGAGCTAATTAATGGTGGTGCCTTTGGAAATAATTTCATGCATATTAATCCATCTTTGCCACTGCATTAGTAGGTTCTTTGGTGCGGGGTTGAATATAAAAAATCTAAGGAACTAATACATCACTATCTAGCGCTAGCAATAAAACTAAAATTGTTCTGCCAACGTACAATCCCGGTTGCCTTGATATATATCGCACACTTTTTTGTTATAGGTAAAAGAAGAATCTATTCATATGATTGAGAAATAGATAAAGCCAAGTACACAAGACAAGACTTATATAAGAAAAAATATCTAATCAAGAGTGTGAAATGTTTTGCACCATTATCGACAAATTTAACCAACCTGCAACATAAGAAATGTGAGGGCAAAGGTGAGAGCTCGATGGGTGGGTGACAGCTCCAATGCCTAAGTACTTAGTATGTCTCTGGGAGGGAGGTTTTTATGAAAACCTGAGTCTTCTGAGTTTTACCCGTATTTAGGCTTTACACTCCTCTCTCTAGGTTGGCTTGAGCTTGTGCCTTGGGTGTCCACTGATTGTTCTAGATGCCATGTCGTTGCATTTAATTTGGTTGCTCTTGTCAGTTCCTTAGGTCATGTCTCCCATGACAGATGGTGAGGCATGGCCTTTCTCAAGATATCTTGTTGAGGACAAAATTTTCCACTAAGATCTCCTACCTATAATCCATATCGGGTCATTTAATGTAGCGTGACTCACTACAAATAATCCGGGCAGAGTCGTGTCCATGTAAACGCTAGCCCATCTTCCTATGTTGATTAAGGCCTTTTTCTCCCTTCCCATTTGCTAGGCTAGTAGTATTTGGTCCGTCAACCTTGGCAAGGTTGACTAAGCCCAACCTGGTGGGTGATGAACATGCCCTTTTAAAGAGTTAAAAATAAATACAAGAAAATCATGAAAGTCGATTGCCCATAAAATAAAAATACTCAAGAAGAAACAACGTCGAAGAGTATTAGTAGTAGACTCAACAAAAGTTGGTCAAAATTTGACTAGAAAATTCACTTTTACAAATTTAGCCAGTCACTTTTCAATAATACCAAATAACAGACTCAACAAATCTATTACTATTATATTAAAATATTGATTTTGACATTTTCATTTATTTTAATTCTAATTGTAATTTGAATATTTATTCATTATTAAAAAATTACACATTAGTTTCTAATGTTTATATTATCCCAATGGATAAAATTTTCTAACTGCCTTTTATTTATTTATTTTTTTTTACTACAACAGTCATATTTTTTCAATTGATATATTTTTTCAACTGATCATATTTTTCTTAGTGTAAAATTAAAGTGAAAAGCTACGCAAAGGATTAAATATGTTTAAGAAACATAAACTAGGAATGCAACAAGTAAGAACCGAAAAGCAAGCGAGAGAGTGAAATTTTTTATGCCAAAATAATATTTGCCCAACAACTAGGACTTAATAAATTTGGCAAGTGAAATTGATCAAAGCTAAAAACACTATAACTTTGTTGAGTCCACTATAACACCTTCTAATACAATCTACTTAAACTTTGGCCAAAATATAACTTTGTTGAGTCTATTACTAGTACTCTAAGGTAATCTATTGAGCATTCTTTTATCTTGAAAGTTCAAGTTGTTGTCATTAGTTTCCCTTCCAATGCACCATGATAGACATGATATAGGAACCACCAGCCAAACTATACGTACGTTGCAATTTACAAGATGCCATATAAAGTATAAACCTAATTTATAGCTAATAAGGAAATCAACCAGCCCTCCTCCTAGGCATAACCCATACTACTGATCCCACTATGTTGAAGAAATCATCCCACAAGGTCCCTAGCCAGCCACATCACAATAAAGAATTAGATTGTGATATACAACATGCATGCCTTAATTTTAGTTTTCCTATACACACACAAATGTATATATAACACCAATTAATTATTGTTATGTTCAGTCTTACATAAAAAATTAAGAATGAGATAAAATAAGATGAGATATTTCTTATATCTAAACTGGCCTTTAAGTTGTAAAAAAAAAAAAAAAACAGACGGTACAATTACAACAAAAACAACTAGTCGACTTAAGCAAATGCTGGGCCTCATCAATTAAATCGAACAATGTGTTGGGCTTTGGGCTATACAACATAGTCAAGTACATGCACCCTATCCAACCTTCGATTATACCATACAAAGGTGGGGTAAAAAAAACCTCTTGATAATGGGAACTCAGCCCAGGACCATATGATATCACAGTAATCCCTTTGACGAGACAGTTACAGCACAAAATGTGAAAGGAAATAAAAGAAAGAACAATTAGGGAATGTCAAGTACTAACTAAATTAACTGCAGATATGTTCTAGACTTCTAGTCTCAGGCTTTTACAGTGTCTTGTAAATTCCATCAAATGATCAAACAATCAGTGAAAATAACATCTTTAGATTAGCAATTGATAACCTTCTAAATTGTATTATGGATCCAATATTTCTCTTCCTTGAACCATATATTACCAATTTTCCTCTGATAAAAATGACCAATACGCCTATTTTCATGCTTCATTGCTTGGTCTAGAGTCTCTTAAATTTTTTTGAAGAAAAAGATGATATATGTATATTTTTTATATTTAACTTGAAGTGCAAGAGACATTGTAGAAAATCTAAGAACTCATTGTTTGTATTTGTGGGCAACTTCTTGATGTGAGGTGTTGTGAGCCCCGTTTGGACTGTTAGTCTTAACCTATCTCATCTTATTTGATCTAATTTCAATATCTAAATACCACTTAAATATAACTACATTTCAATTTCAAAATTTTAAATTATTAATCTTTTCATTTATTTATTATTTAATCATTACAAGTGCTTTTCTAAACTTCTAAATAAAATGTAAAAAATAATTCAACTTTTTCAAATCTCTAAAACAAAAATAATACTAAAAAAATTATATTTTAACAATATTTTAATTTTATAAATTTTTATTCAATATTTTCTTTATCCTATCCCAAAAACTTCTTAAAAATTTTAATTCAAATTATTTCACTATTATTTGCATACTATTTCACTACTATCTATAAATTTTGTTTATCTTATTTTATCCCAACATCAAAATAATAACTTTTTCAATATTTTATTTAACTATTATTTCATTACTACTGTTGGTAGCTCTTGCTGGTCTTCTTATTTTTTCTTTTCTTTTTTTTTTCTTAATGATTAAGTAATTATTTTTTAATAATGTTGTGATTTTTTAAAAATAAATAAATAAAAGTGTTAAAAAAATATATGTAAAAAAAAAAGTAAATAAAACACATAATAAGTAGCAGTAGCTCTCAACAGTGACTCTAGTGCAATCCTTTTTTGTTTTCACAAACCTATATCTAAACATGATCTTTTGCTTTCTTTATATTTTTTCAATAGAGGAGAATATTACAGGAAAGAAGGAATATGTAGAAGAAATTCAAATATAATATATGCGACTATATGGCCTACTTGTCTTAAATTTAGATTTTTTTTTTCTTTTTTAACATGAATAGAGTGTTCATGAACCCATATTTTGGTGAGTAAGCACATGTTAAAGAAATTGATGCGAATCTATAAGATTGGAAATCTCTTGAACCCATAATTAATTAAAAATTTATTAAAAAAAGTTAATAATTAAATTAAGAAGATCTATACCCGTTAAAATCTTCTCCACGGTGCCTATTAGAAATGTTTGAAAAATAAGATGCGACCAAAAATTTGTCAATAATAATAAAATAGATTGAGTTGAAATATTTTATAAAAAAATGATAAAGACACGTAAGTTTTCATAATATTTTACAAGTTTCTCTTTTTACCTTGTTTGGTTTAGTGCCAATCATTTTATTTTATAAAGAATGAATTTGAAAGAGAATTAAAAGTTAAATAAATTTTTATGAAAATATTATTTTTTAATATTATTATTATTTTAAAATTAAAAAATAAATTATTTATTATATTTTATATAAAAAAATTAGAAATATTATAAGGATTAAATAAAATGAAACAAGATAGATAAGATGACATAACTCAGAATCCAAACACGAACTAAAAACCCCAGGAGTAGCGAATAGAGAGTCCCTCTTCGAAATCGACGTTTTATTGCAAGTTCCACAGCATTACGACACCTTGTTTGTTGATAAGAACATTACTTCTCTTTCTGATCACTACTTTTTCAGGTAAGTTTCCAATTTGTTATTATCTGTTTGGTTCCCGAGAATATTTGGTGCAAAAGTGTATTTTTCATTTTATTACGAGGCTTTTTGTTTGCTTTTGCTTCATCAAGTAATGGAAAAACAATAAATGTACTAATTTTAACCAAAATTTTGTTTTATGCTGAAATGGGTATCGGCAAGGCTCGATGTTCATTGTAGTTGTTGTTGAGCATTAACTTTTGTTGGTTTGTCTTTAAATAACAATGATTGACATGTTTTGGTCAAATTGGCTTTTTTCGTACCATAAATTGATTTCTCGAATGCAGGCTTGTTCAAGTTGTCTGGGTTTTGAGTGGTTATTTTGAGTCGGGTAACTTTGAGAGTGAGTATGGAGATGGATTTGGAAGAATCGAAACATGAAGAAGTCCCAAACTGTAATAGCGTTTGCGACAGGGAATTGGTACATTGTCGGTGCGGTGAATTGGAAGAGAGGAGCAAGAAAGCTGAAGGGAGGTGTGTTGAGTTGGAATTGGATATTCTAAAGAAGAAGAGCGAAAATGAAGTACTTGAGGCCAAATTGAGGGCATTGGAAATTGACAGGCTTGCAATTGAGGATCAACTTCAGGTATTGAAAAGAGAGAATGGTGAACTTAAAAAATTCGTTAGCGGTTTTGAAGGTGAAAGTAAATTTAGTAGTCGAAGAGAAAGGATTGTTGATTTGACGGCTGAGAATGAGGACGAAGATAATCTCTTTCAGGCTTTGATTGAGAATAAGGTTTTGGAATATGAGAAGAGAAGAGCTGAGAGTGAGGTTGAGGTTTGGAAGGAAAAGTTCAGGTGTCTGCAAGCAACAGGTACGAATCACGGACTACCCCATTGCAATAATATTTTTCTAAATGCAAGATTTAGAGGTTAGGTCTTGCCTTATATTAGCAAATTGATTATGTTTTCTCAATTAGCCCCAGCGACTCCAATGATAACGATAATTAGCAATAATATAATTTTAATGACTTTTTTTTTATTTTTTATAAGTAATCAAAATTGTATTAATTAAAGAAAAGACCTAGCCCTGTATGTACAAGAAACTGCCCCTTTAGGCGGAGGCAAGAGAGACAAGAAAATCATGGAGGATCATTCCATTGAAATCAACAGCAATGGCCCAATTACAAAGCGCACTAAAAAACAAAGTCAGCAGCTCCTCTACTGTTCGCTCCATGTCTTCGAAAGTCCTTGCATTCCTCTCCTGCCATAAAGACCACATGATACAAAGTGGTATCATCCTCCAAACTGCTGAAATCTGGGGCTGGCCTCCTATGTTGGGCCAGCAGGCCAAGGCTGCCGCCACTGTCCTTGGCATAGCCCAGCCCAACTCCACTCTACTTAGCACCTCATCCCACAAAACCCTTGCAATCTTGCAGTGTAGTAAAAGATGATCTACCGACTCGCCCCCTCCCTTACACATACAGCACCAATCTGCCACAATAATCCTCCTTTTTCTCAAATTATCAGTTGTGAGGATCTTACCCAAAGCAGCAGTCCACACAAAGAAGGTCACCTTAAGGGGCGCCTTATGTTTCCATATCCTTCTCCAAGGGATTTGACAGTTGGGATTTTGCTCGAGAGCAATATATAAGGAGTGAACTGAGAACTTACCTTTCTTGTGTGGGACCCACCATAACCAGTCTTCTTGTTGATTGCTTGGCTTCATAGAGTACAAGAGACTATAAAAACCCACTAAGCTATTCATCTCCCAATCTTGCGCCGCCCTGCTAAAACTTATGTTCCAATGAAAATGTCCCCCCGACAAACCCATAACCTCCGCCACTTAAGCCTCTTTATTGCTGGCAATTTGATAAAGAGAGGGAAACAACTCATGTAACGTCGTATCACCACACCAAATATCTTTCCAGAATTTGATCCTGGTACCATTCCCCATCTGAAAACGGGCGTGCCGACATAAGACTGTCCAATAATGTTAATGACTATAACAACAATAATAGTAATAATATAATACAAATAAAAAGGGTTCTTATTTGGGGAAATACATTAGTTTGCCAGTACCGTTTGATTATCTGCATCCATAGGGCTTAAATTTTTTTCCAGGCGCTGGAAACTATAATTATATTTGGTGGGCTCAATCATTTATACACTCATTTCTGCTTGAGTTTAAATAAATTGGGACCGTAGCTGCAGATTGCTGAACTTATAGGTTGGTTTGTCGATATACCTGAAAACTGTTATAACTTGTTCCTTCAGCATCTCCTCAGTGAGCTACTTTAGCAGTACGTTGTGATAAATCTCATGCTCTTTATAGTGCAGTAACTTAATGAGGTAGCAATCTCTTATTCCTGGAGGATAGAATGAGGACTTTTTCTGTGGGCAGGGGTTGTGTTTTAACAAATATTTTTCTTATGCATATCAAATTGCCATGAGGCCTTATTTTTTTCAGGAAAAGAAATTTAAATGATCAGATATTTAATGATGCTTTCTGATTGAGATTACATATCAAAAAATTAATTCTGATTGAGATAGATCAGCAAGTCTTTGAAAATGTTTGTTTTTATTTCCTGTTTTGTAGCAGGCACACCTTTAAATGACTTTCCATATAAACTTGATGCTCGTACTGAGGAAAAAAAGAAAGGTGTCTGCTTGGAATATGGTAGGCGCGCAAGAAAACAGTTGACATTTGAAGAAGAGAAGAGCCCCAACAAAAAGTTGGCTCCATCCACTCCGGGTGGTGCTAGACCTGCTTCCCTTTGCATTCTGGATATCAGTGACAGTGAGAATGAACAAACTACCAATATCCAATTACCTGCTTCTCATAATGAGGGCATTCAGAATGTTCAAATTTTAGGGGATGGTACATTAGCATCACCTGTGGGAAGTGAAAAGGAATTGGTTTATGGAAATAGTTCGAAACAGACACATTATGATGAGAATGATGAGGAAGATGTGGATGCTTGCAATGAGAACCTTTTATTTACTCCGACTTCCAGAAGAAAACGAGTATCGAATATTGTTACTAGTGACAGTGAGAGTGATGAGGATGATATTCCAATCTCTAAACTCAAGCGGATGCGTCTTCAGGAAAAAGTTCCTGGTCAAGTAGTTTCTGAGTTGAATGGCTGCTCAGTGACGGCTACGACTACTCTGGGTGACAATGTCAAGGGCAGTGTAACCCCTCCAAGGCGCCGTGTGGCAACTTTGAGAAAACGTGAAGGACAGGGCAGGGTTGAAAGAAATTCTTCAATTCAGGCTGGTGAGTCTGTTTATCATCGAGGAATCCCTACAAGTAACAATGTTGAAGCTGATTCAGAAGAGGTTGGGTCAGACAGTGAGGGTGAAAGTTTGGGTGGGTTTATTGTTGAGAGCTCTGATGTTTCTCATGCTGATGATGCTTCTAGTGAGTCAACAGAGGTATCAGATGAAAATACTAGTGAGTCAACAGAGGTATCAGATGAAAATATTGACTTCGGTGAGATTTTATCCAAAATTCAACGGAGGAAAGATGGTAAATCAAAATGGGAGTTTGAGGGGGACATGCTTGCAGAATTGGGGAAGGATTCTGAACTATGCATGAAGGCTGTATGTGCTCTGTATCGACGGCAAACTTCTGATGAAAAATTTAGTAAGGAAACATTTTACAACAACCACCAAGGTTTTAGCACGTTTGATGCCCCAAGGTATGCATTTGACTCCATGGCATACATAATTATTTTATATAATTCAGGTCTTAGTTGAATTCCTCGCACTTTTAGATGGAATTTACAATATTTTTTTGATAAGTTAGATGGAATTTACAATTCATTCAGCCTATTGGTTTTATGAGTTCTAAATGCCAACGTATTATGGCCATATACATGCTTGTTATTGTCTTACATTCCTGTTGTTCTAGAGAAATAGAATATGTTGTTTGGTTGGTTATCTATGTTCTTTTTTTTGTTTCTTTTTTTTTTCTTTTTTTTTTCCGGGTTTTCATTTAATATTTGCTTCCTACTGCATCTGATTCAAATGAGTGAGATGATGTGGGTGTAGTTTACTTTCTTTCAATAAACTTCCCCCCGTTCTCAATCAAATAGCCCAACACGTCTCCAGTTTTAAGCTTAGCCTGAGTCAATGAGATTCCCCTTCTTATCGTTGTGCCATTTGTTTTTATTCATTCTAACATCTTAAAATTACCTTGTTTTTAAATGAACCCCGTGAGATCCCCCTGGGTTTGAAGTTTCATTCAGTACACATTGGAGCAGTGCACTATCCCTGCATTTGCATCCAGGCCTTGTTTCCAGCCAGTAAGCACACTAGATTTCCACTCAGATAAGGGAGAAAACCTAAGTCAACTTTAGTACTTACGCCTTGCGCTAACCAGGCACCACTCCATCTGGTGCCATTTGCCCAAATAAAGTTTAAATTACCGAGTCTAGGCCAAACAATAAGATGAAATGTTTTTATGAGTACAGACTTGTCAAAAAACAAGTGTAAATGTGTTGTTGAAGAGTGAAAGGATTTTTTTCCCAGATGTGCCATATATGTGATTTCTCAATATGTTAGTGAAAGCAATACGTGTTTCTGTATCTTTCTTCTCTTTTGCCTTTCTTCCTGTTCCTTGACAAATTTTTTTGTTCAACTTGATCGATTGATTCTGTCAGTTCCGTAAATTATATTTGTTGAATTATCTATGCTATCATACAGGGCTTCTTTTTTGGCCGAGTTTCTCACAGATGGAGACCCTGAAGGTGGTCTTAAGAAATCCGTTACAGAGTTACAAGAGTACGACCCAAAGGCAGTGGAGTTTTGCCGAACAATGGCAACTCGCTACTCTAAACAACTGTTTGAGATCTACAAGATAAAAGAGGATCCTCACTTTCTCCCTTCTTGACATGACTTGCTACTAATTCAGACAGATGTTAGAGATCAAAATCCTCGACTGGTGTTCCACTCTCTGCTAGATATTGGTTTGTATGTATATCATTCAGGTTGTTCAACGTGTTCTTGAAGTATGTTTATTAGAACAGGTACCTATATCTATTCTTAGGAACTGGATTCGTAGCTGTTTGTATGAAAATCTAGTGAATATGTCTTCCTTATTGTTTCATTAATATCGAAAGCTTCGAACAGAGATGTTGTATTACACACTTTTTTCAAAGGGATTATGCGGTGCTTGCGTATTCTATAACTGTAAATATCATTTTTATGATAAAAACTCACTATATTTGCAAAAATATTTCACCATTTCTGAAACAAAACTCTGGCCGTTGTAGATAAGATACGACTCAAATAGGTAAAACAACATTTGTGCCATAAAAGCTAGTGTCATTAAAGAATCTGAACGCTGCCATTGCCCAACATATATGTAAGTTTAGAAGAAAAACTTGCAAACTAAGAAATTTATCGATATCATATGATAAATTGGAGACTTTATGTTCGTACTTGTTATGAGCAAAAGTATTTTCTACTTTTCTTTTTATAAAGATTCCCAAAAGTTTTGGTGAGTTGTCTTAAAGATGTTTAATAGGTCACCTAAATTAATATTACAACCCTTGCCAGTTGCCATAACGCAACTTTCCATTCTGAAACGATTCCCATCCTTAATCCCCACAAAAAAAAAAAAAAAATATGGCAACAAGAAATTTATTAAGTATCCCGATCATGAGATTCTTCTAATTAAGAGGGACAATGAAACCAACATGAACAATGTAGACAGAAATGTCAGCATCTATGCTGGCAGCAACTAAGACACAGCTAGCTTGGAACTGCACTAAATCAATTGACAAACAAACCAACAAACCATAAGCATATTAAATCATAAACAAATAAATAAATTCATTTACAGCCAAGAAAAGCACAGGAATTTAGAGGTCACAATTACTCAGATCACATGGATGTATGTACGGGTCCCCTAAACATGCGGGTCCCTCCTTCCCACAAAACACTCTCATGCACACACGTCCCAGGTCCTCTCGTTAAAGCCAACACTATAAAAACCCTTCCTTTCTCATTGCCACTTTCACCACCTCCTTTTGATTCCTCTCGATCTTTTTTCTTTGTTAAGAATTTTTCTCTCTCTATCTCCCATTTCTCAGAGAGAGAAAAACAAATTGTCAAAAAGAGAGAGAGAGAGATGGCAGTTTCTAAGGTTTCATCATTCGGGGTGGTCGCTATCATATTCGCCATCATCTTGCAAATGGCTCAGGCACAATCTCCCGCTCCTGCTCCTGCGCCCACAAGTGACGGTAGGTTAATTTTCCTTTTTATCCTCGATCTCCTTGTTTTCTGTTTGATTCCCAAGAAATAGCACTTCACGTTCACGATATGATTCGACAAGTTTTGGACACTACTTTAATTCCCAGCCCAGGCTTTCTTGGCCGGCAAACATGAGAACCTAGCTAGCTATATAGCTCTTTTCTTTAATGAAAAAAGAAATCTTTCTGATGCGATTTAATTCCATGATCGTTGCGATATTTGTGAATGATCCAAGCAAAGATAATCAAGGTACGTAGATAAACATGTCCCACAAAGACAAGTTACAAGGATGGATGGCCTAGAAGAGCTGTCATTGGAAGGTCAACTGTTCCACAAATAAAACCATGAATGAATGTATATGTACATGATTTGGAATAAACTTTTCATGTTTCTTGTAGTAATTATTTTTTAAACATGTCAAATCCGTTTCTCAGTAGTAGTCGAGATTCTCGAAGGTTTCCTTTTTTAAAAACTGATCATGAAAAGTATATGATCATCATCAATATTTACCATATTGATCTGATATATATATATATATATATATATATATATATATATATGCTTAAATTAATTTGCAGGCTCGTCAATAGATCAAGGAATAGCATATGTGCTGATGCTGCTGGCTTTGGCGCTCACATACATCATCCACTAAATCCATATTGCACGTACCGTCAATAAATAACCGATCGATCGAGTGCCTCATTGTGTGCGATATCTAATGATGAATGTATTCTATATTTACATTAATGTACTGTAATTGTTAGGAAGTCATGATGGCGAGTGCGTTTTTGGATTGCGTGGTGTAATTTATCAGTCTGGGAAATGGGCGGATCATCATGAGATTTCATTTAGAAGCCCTTTATATGTACGTATCTACGTACGTACTTAATTTTGTAATCAAATGACAATCCCTTTATACATTAATTGTGGGCGTTTTCTATTTCTATTTTTATTTTTGCTTAATTAATAATCTTTATTCATTAATTTGCCATATTAATATATTCCACTTCCCTTCATATATAGTTAATTTGGTATATATTTCGAGAACATCTTTATAAAATGTCAAGAGAATCGGACAAATTCTGATCGCTAAAGCATTAATTCTAACATATAGTACTCGGAATATATATTTCGAAAAAAGAAAATAACTTTAAAACTCGACCGAGATTTTGGATCTCTTCAATTACTAGCTAGAAGGATTTTTTTTTTTTTTTTTCATTGAAATACATGAGTTTGACGTTAAATATAAAGTTATTTTACTCATCATCTTTACATCACGTACCTGTTAAGAGAAAAATAAAAATAAAAAAGAAAAAAAACAAAACTATATGTATAATATAGGGATGATGAGTAAATTCTCTTTAAAGATATTAATTATATATATATATATAGATAAATGCCTTTATGCATATGTCACATAGGATGATTCTTTCGATTTTTTTCCCAATATAAAAACGAAATCTTTTCTCTTCTTCACCTTCGATTTGTTCTTTTTTATTTTTCCCAGTATCAGAACATGTGCCCACATATGCTACAGTGATTATTTCGATTCTCTATGTGCACCGACAGATAGAGATGCATCTAATAGACTAGATATTCTACAGAACCACAAATATTTACTACCCCACGCCTTTCATTTTGGCTGCACAAAGATTGAATAATATACCCTATTTCATGCATGCAACCATGATCACTACAAAGCCTGTTTTCACGAAGTCCTAATTAACAAGTTGAAAACATTCCTAATCCTTTCTGCTGAACTCAAGTTACCTGGTCAAAAAAAAAAAAGCCCCCCCAGGAGAGATCGAGATCCTCGTGAAAAGGCTTCGGCTGTTTTTGGTTCGTGCAGTTTATATTTAAACTACACTCAACATCCAAACACGGTTTATACCATGAGAGAGCCTCCAGGCCGGTCGGGTGTTCATCTTCATTTTACACCAGCAAATTACAACCTGCCACGTAGGAGTTGTAGCACATTACAATTTAAACTCCACAAAGCTGGATATTTTTTTTTTACTACCCTCCCTCCCCCCCTCTCTCTCCCTCCCCCCACCCCGTCACCTGCTCTCCCCCACACCCTCCGTCGCTCTCTTTCTCTCTCTCTAGAATATATACGATCTGTGGCCACTGTATAAAAGCTGTGTTTCTATCTACATTTCTATCCCCCTCTCTCCCTCCCTCCTTCGATGGTTGCTCCGGGCCCAAAACACTCGATGAATATAAGAGGATTTTATGTTATGTCTAAATTCCTCCATATAACTTGCATGTATGCCATCTAAGGCACATCTGGTGCACAAACTAGTTCCAAAAGGGATGTCGGGCATTTATACCAACGGCTATATCTTCAAATATTGTACTCTTGTAGGGTTAATGGCTGATGAGACCACAAACCATAATTAACTTACACAAGATGTAATTAAACCCAAAAGACAACAAAGGTGGTGTGGTGATAGAAAAATACTGGTAGCTTCTACTATCTTAGAACATGTAAATTAAATAATATCCATATATGATTTGTATAAGCAGTTCCTCCTTCAAATTGAAACCCAGCTGTATGCATTTATAGGACATGTGAGCATATATAGATGAAATGACATTGAAGTAGTTGACGTATCATTTTCTCCACAGAGCCCAGAATCAATTTCAGAATGCCTTTTCTCAATGATTAATAATCAGTGGCAAGCATCAAATCTTAAAGGAAAATTGGGGTTTTTATATACAATTAGAGCTCAGCCTCTGGCTTTGGCACCAGAGATGCATTCTCAACTTCTAGTTCGAGTGGGTTCAAGATCAAAATCTCTTGATAGAGATGGGTTCGACAGAGGACATGGGAGAAAGGTTTCCAACGACAGAACGAAGGAATAAGAAGAGAGCTTTGAAGATGAGTTTGGAGATGAGATATGTTGAAGAAGACAAAGATGAGATCTGTGGGATCTCTTGAAGGTGACAAAGATGGGATCCGGATCTGTTGAGGGAGATGAATATGGGATATGTGGGATCTCTTGAAGATTGTTATGAAGCTAATGCGAAACGGTGAGGTTCATAACAGAAGAAGATGAAGATGAGAGAGTTTCGGGAATAAGAGGGAAGAGAGAAGGGAGAAGAGAGGGGAAAATAGATGTGCACCCACAGTAAGTTTGGAAAGTCCCGTGTTACAATTTTACTAACATGTGTAAGAGTGAACGGAACACACCGATTTAAGTCTCTTATACCATCCTGAGTCTAGTTCAAATTGAATCCATCACAGGGCCCATAACTGACAAGCTTTAATGGCTCTCCTTCCCAATTTTCCATCTCTCTCGTGGGGCCCCCAACTTCGTGCATATATATATATATATATAATATTTAAACACATTTTAACATCCAAATATACTTAAACTCATCTCAAGTGAACCCCACAAAATTCACTCAACTCACTACTCAATTCAACTCAACTCAGCTTAACATTCAAACATAGAAATCTTTTTTTCTCCACGTATATCTCTATAAACATGCATAACGCCCATTTATGATCCTCTAATTCCTTTTTACCACAGAAACTCCGTGTAGCCAAACAAAGTCCATTAAACACAACCAGATTAATTTGAATATTTCTATTCTTTAAAATTAAACGAAGAAGAGAATGAAGATTAGTATTAGCAAAATTTCTGCTCCTACAGAGCAATAAAAATTACAACAGAAGAATGTCCAAAACTGGGGATCAGGAGTCACTTTTGCCCTTCAGGGCCTACAGAAAAGGATCTACCATGGACAAGAATCTAGACCTGCATACCATATTTGCATGCTATAAACCAAAATAGCAGAGCTTATAAAAAAATCAACAGATAAAAAAACTTATTTGCTTTCGGGTAAGTGTCTCTCTCGCCAAATCACCAAAATTTCTTCCAGCCTTCCACTTGAAGAAGTCAAAACTGGATAAAAAGCAGCCGCCGCTCTATATCATGAATTTGCATAATGGTTCTGTAGAACATATTTAACAACTTCATAAAATGAAACCACAATCCCCACTGAAGGGCCTGCACGGCCAACACGAGGACCAACTCCAGTGAACAGCCCCTTCATCCCTCCATCCCTGTTGCAAGAAAATTTAAAATTCAAGACTGGTTAAAAAAAAAAAAAAAAAAAATTGATCATCGACTTAATTACTAACAACGTATAAAGATCAAAAGAATATATCAGACAGCCAAGACATCAGCCTATATATTAAAGGAAATCCCAACGTTTGGCTCCCCACTATAATAATGTCTGGCAAGTACAATATGAAGACGGAATGCTTGATTGCAGATTCAAATGTAGCAAGCAGTACATGATTGTTTTCCCCATTTGATCAGCACCCTCCTTTTATTTTATTTTATTTAATGAAGTACTAGAGCATGCAAAGAAAAGTAGCTCACACCTTCATGCCACCTAAGAAAGCTCAAACACATGATGATAGATTGGCTGCAGACACTTATACTATAGAAATCCTAACAAACTTTTTTCAACATTACAAATTGTTGAAGACATCTATCCCTAAAAGGCATGGGAATCTCGACTCCTTAGGCAATCCTTGTTACTTCTGTCTATCCTTCTTATAAAAAAGGGTTGAGATATCTATGGGTGCAACTTTTTTTTTTTTAATTTCTGTGCCGTTCTCATCAAAACTATAAATTGAAAAAAGAGGATACATTTATTGTACAGTTGTATAAACTAGAGACACACCTCCAAATTTCCACAAGTGTTTGCCTTGTTGTCATTCTTAATTGCCTGACAGGATCCTTCTGCAAATTTCAAGAAATAAAAGGTAAAGACAACATCGTTATATGAGAAAACATACTATAATGTTAAAAATATATATAATGTTATTTATAATACACAATCAAATATATGAACAGAAAGAAACGAAGCCAAGACACCATCCCAGCACATAATAGCGTCAATTCAGAACTTTCTAAATGAACACTCAGGATATTAAAAGGAAATATCATATAAGAGATTGGTGACTAAATCACACAGCAAAATCAAGCTTAAGTTTCAGTTTAAAGGGAAATGACCTCTATCTGCCTTCGAGTTTTCACAACATCTAGAGGACATGTAGCAGCAGCAGCAAGGCTTCCGGCAACAAAAGCAGCAGAAAAATTTGCACCAAGGATACTGGCTGCATTGGCTTCATCTCCCACCAGACCAAGGAGTTTTTTCCTTATCTGAAAAGATAGAGATCAGACATAATCATCAAACGAATACATAGTGTGATACCCCATGATAAGGGTAAGGGTAGGTGGTGAATAGGATTCCACATTGCTTGGGAAGGAGTTGTTCTTGCTCTTTATAAGGTTCCAATGAGACTTCAATTGTATAATTGATTAGTCCTTTTGGAGTAAAGATCATGTGGTTTGGACCTTCCAGGTGTTACACATAGACCCCTGATATTCATGAAAGAAGCAGTTTCAAGGAAAAAACATTACTGGTTCAAGAGTTGACCAACAGATTGCAGAGAAGGGAACATCACGAGCAAGCTGTGCTCCCATGCCTGTCCAAAGGACACGATAGCCTTGAACTGACAGGGAAAAAAAAAAACAATTATGTCAATCACAGTTAAAATCGAGTATAAGACTACTTACAAAAAATTAAAAACAATAATAGTAATATTTTATTCAACTTACTTATCAAAAAAAAAAAATACTTATAAAATAAAATAAAAAAAAAAAAAGTTACAATAGAGTATAAGATACTTATGGGGAAAAAAACAATAATCATGTGTAGTGCATCCAATATGAAAAAAGATGTGTGATAAGTACAATACTTTCTTGCATCTTCTCTTTAGTTGGCAAGTCATTTTTTCTAGAAAGCCACTATGGGAACTGATACAATAGAATTTTGTTTATGGAACTTTTTTTTAAAACCAAAGATGAATAGTTTACTATGGACTTGTTCAGTTGATGTTCTGTGGAGGGAACTTTGGGTATCACATATCAAGCTGCCACTAATACAATCATAACATTTTCACAAGTTAAATTTTATTAATAATCAAAGTGGTGAAATCCAAGCACACAAGCAATATGCAGGATCTACACCAAATCAGCAGAAGAAAAAAGTAAAAGAAAATCCTGAAATGTTGGTTCAGAACTTCCAAAAGTTCCACAAATGAAGAACTTATGGGCCAACAAAACGTTGCCACGTTTGGGTACCAAGAGTACCTGAGGTATTCTCAAAATACTTCACTACTATTCATTACTTTATTATTACTTTTCACCTACCTTTTAGTACTATTCATTACTTTTTACTATTATTCATTACTTTATTACTACTTTTCACCTACTTTTCTCAACACTTCTCACTACCCAAACCTATCTGTCTGATCATAAGCCGTCTCGCAGCTGTCTAGTGTTAATGGATAACTTTAAATCAGCCAACACGACAGAAGATATTAATCAAACTTAAATTTTCCAAAATTTACTTCAGAAATAGGGACCTTGGGCAACTAAATAGAGTCAAAATACAAGGGTAACACGCAATGAAAATAATTATTTTGATTAACATATGCCATCACATCATGTCACCCCAAGTACCATAATCACAAGAAAAGTCAACTTACAGTTGCTTTGACCACTGGTGCTGTTAACATGGGAGATGATCCCAAGAAGAGTCTGCCAGACTCCGGGAGGCTTTGCACCAGTTTGGGTCACCTTAAATGCCTATTGCCAAAACAAACAAAAAAAAGTTAAAAGATAAGAAGCCACTACAAAAACAAGAGTTGGAGTGGCAGAATGATGGAAAAAAATGCCGAAGAGCATACACCATGAACAATCAAATTAATCATGTTTGCAAAGACTTCTGAACGACATGGAAGACATAAATTCAAGAAACCAAAGGCTAACATGTAAAACATAACACAACTGTACCAACAGAAAAGGTATGAGAAACATCTGGTCTTAAGTTATTTATTACTTAAAGAATGAGACAGACATACAACTTATTATACAGAAAACATCACTGATGTGGCAAATTTTAAAGTGTATCAGAAAGTATTGTCTACACTTGATGATTACTGTATCATTAGCAAAAACATTATTATAGTCCTAAAACCTAAAGGTAGAGGAACATATGTGTGCTGAAGAAGGAATGACGACTGATGGGGTGGAAACAGTTCTCTCTAGACCAGAATCACTTTTGACAAAGAGAGAGCAATTTGTCAAAATTTCCCACTTACTTTCTGTCTCTGTTTTCCCATCCAGCTGGCATAGCTAACCACATTAAAAAATTACAAAAGGATTTTTTAAAGAGGAGCATGTGGAGGACCAGAAATTTCACGTAGTGAGCTGGGCCAAGGTAACCATTGATAGGTTGTTATACCATGTCACCACAAGCCCACTATCTTCATAAAGATGGAAGATGAAAAACAGATATCCAGGCTGTCTTCAAGGATGTTTGACAATAATCTGTTATTTCCCAAGTTATGTCCGTGTCCAAGAAATATGCACATGGTAATTCAGAAGTTTTCAAACTTTCTTAATCACAACTCAAGAAAAACATCATCCCCAAGAACATCTAAAATGTCCAAACTTCAGAGTGGGACAATAGAATGAAAACATCAATGTTCAAACTACCTGCATACGAGTTCTTGCCAATTCAATTGGGTAACAAGTTGTGCAAGCTAAAGAGCGTGCCAATGAGCCTGCAAATAAGGGGACATATGGAGTCACACTTGAAGCATGCTGGGCAGTTAGCTCCTCTAACCAATTGCGAAATATTTCGTAGCAAGGTAGGTAGATTCCCACCTGGTTTTCAAAGGAAAAAAGGACAATTGAGTAATTTCAAAAAAAGTATTCTCAATGGCAAAGATTACACTAATCAAATCCCACATATAACATAAGGAACTTACTGTAGGAACCGCAAGCGCCAGGCCTGCATTTGTGCCTCTCCATAGCCTGGCAAATCCTTCCTGCAAAAAGTGATTTTCCAATTATACCATTATGGTTAAAACATTATAGCGAACACTTCATTGAGAACTTAGACCGAGCAGATAAAACCTATTAATTCTTAACCATTTTTAAAGTTGTTTTGTTATTTAGAGCCTGCATTTATCAAATCAAATTCTCAAACTTTCTGAAACATAATGACTTCATTCAAACCTAGCAGTTGCCCTGTCCGGGATATATATACAAGCACTCAACATATTTAACCATCAAGCATTAAAGCAGGATACGTTTCACTCAATTTCAGCCACAGCAAAAACATTATCTTCCTCGTCAAAACAAATTAACTATATGCCCAAAAGTGACAAACCCACAAACCTGACGTATAATTTTGTAGAAGACATCTAGCGTTCCTTTGTATTGGAAACAATCAGGAGGACATATTGACACAGTACCATGAATTCCAGCACGTGTACATGTTGGGGAACATCTTAGATCGGCAAACATCTGTGCCAACATATATAGCAAAGGAAAAGTTAATTGACTACATACTGTTTGATGGTAAACTTTAACAAAAGAGCAATGCTCCTCAGATTGTAAACACAGAAGCAGGCTGTTGACAATAATATTAGAAAAGTGAGCCTTATAACAATCTGGAAATTCTTTCATTTGACACCCCACACTCCAAGCCCTTCCCAACCACAAAAAGATAAATAAAGTGATCAACCCCAGAAAGAAAAACAGAATAAAGAAGCTACACACGCATATGCCCTTAATAACATTTTCTCATTGGCCTCATTGTAGGTATGGAAATATATACAACATTTATGCCTCCTTCACTAATATGAAACAACATCATCCCCCCCTTTTATTTCCCTTTAACATTTTTAGCCATCACAACGCCCAAAGCTTCAACCAAAAGTAAATTTGGAAACATCATCACTTCAAAAACACTACTGGGGACCAAACAGAACAATAAATATGCACCAAATGTTATATGCCATTTGAAATTACAATTGACATACATTTTTCATGGGGTATTCAGGATCACCCCAAGGTTACAAATTTGCAATTACTAGTCAGTTAAACTAAGAAACTCTAGTAACTACTCATGTTTAAACCAACTACTGTAACAGTCAATTTACAATTTCAATTCAAACATTTCTAATGATCGAGGAATGTAATTGCAGAAAAATTACCGTTCTTGGTCCAAAATATGCCATGCGACTAATAATATTACTTAAAGGATGCGAGTAAGAAACCCCTGCAGCCTGTGCTTGCAACCTTGTCTGATAGACAGGAGAGAAGAACACTGGTTAGGCTTTATGATCCATAATTAACCATCTCGATAACAAGAAGAAAAAATATTTTGGTAAGAGCACGTGCTATATTTAATTGGAAGCAGAATTTAAATGATATTCACTACAAGAAGCAAAATTAATGCGGTACCCACAAAGCATTTTTCATCAACAACAACGTAAAGAACGCACCACAATAAGATATACTAACAATTTTTTTATTAGTACCAAAGACAAACAATTGAGAACCTCAGCAATCGAACCACCATTAAAGAATCACAATGTCAATTACAAACATAATAGAATAGTTTTTTAAGCCCTCTTTGAAAAGTATGAAAAAAAAAGACACAAAAGTGATATATTACGTATCAGAACACCAAGCCTTCCATCACTCAAAGCCAAAAAAACTTACAGGACCCTTCATCAATAAATATTTCCATTCATGCAATCAGAAGCTGGTTTTTTAGTCCATTCTACACAGTACCAGACCAACCATACGCATCATTAACCAACAAACAAGAAATAACAATTTTTTTTGGATGTGCTTTCTTACCTTGGCTACATCGAGAGGGTTAACGATTATCGCGGAGAGAAAGGCGGCGCCAGCAGCTGAGAAAGCTCGCTCTCCGATCCCCAAACTGCCATCGGAACCACCGTTTTTTGAACGCAAGGTTTGCGGAGCACCGAATCCCAGCTCTTCCATCATTTCGATCGTAGATTCCGGCGAGGCGGAATCATGGCCATCCATTGTGTTGACCCACGAATTTTGGGAGCCCTCTGAATCCACCATTCTCACTAGCTCTGCTCCTCTCTGTGTCGTTCGGTCTCCCAAGAACTTTCTAGAAAACAATCTGAATACCCGAAACCATAAGACTTATGCTATAATATTGTATTTAGGAGACCTAAAAAAAATATATATATATATATATATATATATGATAGAATAGAATTAAGGGAACACACTGGTAACTGATACCTCCTTTCCTTAATATGCGTTGGATGTTGGAATATATTTTCTCAGAAAAATACCATACATAGGAATAAAGTCCAATGCTAATTTTCCTGGTTGGTTCCTTGGAGGAGAAGTAATAGGAAGCCGAGAAAAACGCTCCCCGTCTCTCTCTGGCTCCCTATCTCTCTGACTCTTACAATACAGAATAGGGGGGAGGCTACGTTTGTTGACGCTACGAAAACTACAGAATAACTTAACAGGTTTTAGGGTGGAAACAAACAAGGCCTTTATTGTGTAATGGATTGCCGTTGGGCTTCTTTCTAGGGCTTTCTATTGCCGCGGTTCACACCAGATTCGCTTGCCGATGTGAAAAATTGTTTGATTTATTAATTTATGGATAAATAAATGCAAAAAAGTTTTATTCCTTTTTTCTTACCTTACTAATATAATTTTGTAAGCCACGTGAATAGATATTATTTTATATTATTTTTTATTAAAAATGTTATATACAGTCTTTGTTTATTTCTTATGTATTATATTAATATAATTGATTATATTATTTTTGTAATAAAAATAATTATATATATTAGAACTCTTCCTTTATATTAAACATTCTTTTTGAATAAATGAATTAATCGATTATAGAAAAATCAGGCAGACGATGTGAGCCAATTTATTTGAGCAGTGGGGCCCGCACATCCCTTTTCCATGGATTGCATAAATTTTCTAAGATTCGATAAGTTCATTGCAATATATCTCTAAAGAATAAAATCATTTCCATCTCACTATAAAGTAAGTAGGCATTTGATATAAAGGTGAATGATGCTTTATATACAAAAGTAATTAAGGTGTAGTACATAATATAAAACTTGCTCGATAAAATTGGTAAAATAGTGCGAGGAGTAACTGATCCGAATCTCTTATACATAATAATAATAATAATAATAACAATAATAATAATAATATATGGGTAGCTAAATTGTGGTGAATGTAAATATTTTATGAAGTCCAATCTCTCCATAACATATTTGATAACAGGTGGATCTCACTAATTATGAACTGCATTACTTCTGTATCTTATTTTATCATATTGAATTGAGAGGCGAGATCATCTTTCACACCAACTAGAGGTATTAGATAGGGAGATCATCTTTCCCCTTATTTATTTATCCTATGTATAGAAGCACTAACCTGTCTACTGAAGCAAGCTGAGGCAAGAGGAAATGCACCTATTGGCAATGGCCCAATTCGCATTAATCATATTTTCTTTGCAGATGACAACCTTCTATTCTATAAAACTAACTCTTTGGAATGGAATAGGATCTTACAGCTCTAGGAGATCTATGAAAAAGCTTCTGGCCAAGTGCTCAATGAGGAAAAGACCTCTATTTTCTTTAGCATGAATACTCTCATGACTAATGTTCAAAGAACTATCTTGAGGATTTTTGGAATTAAATCCTAAGTCTTTTTTGAGAAATATTTGGGGTTACCTATGTGGTTGGTAGAGTTAAAACTGCTGCTTTTCATTTCCTCATTGCTAGAACTTGGGCATAGATCACAAATTGGAAAACTAAGTGCCTCTCAGCTACAGCTACAGGAAAAGTTGTCTTCAAGACTGTCCTCCAAGCTATTCCAACATGCACCATGGGCATTTTTCTTCTTCCCCTCTCTATCTCTCAAAGGCTCAACAAGCTGTCAAGCAAACGATAAGGGTTGACTAAGATTTAGAGACTTCATGAGCTTTAACCTTGTCGTGCTTTATAAACAAAGTTGGCATATGCTTCAAAACCCAAATTCCCTTCCTGCTCAGATTCTCAAACAAAAATATTTTCCAAAAGGGACCCTCTTGGAGGCTAAACTAGGGTACATACCTTCTTATACTTAGAGGAGTATCGTAGTAGGCTTACACCTACTGAAGGAATGTCTAATTTGGAGAATTGGTAATGGTAAAAAAGTCAATATTTGAGGGGACAACTGGATACCAAACCCTCATACCTATAGAATTCAGTCTATAAGGGATGAGCCTGAAGAAAATGTGTTGGTGGCTAATCTCATTGACTTGGAAGGATGTTTTCACCTCAAAAAGTTGAGCTTATCAAGTCTATTCCTATCAACCTTGGTGGTAGAGAAGATCAGTTAGTCTGGAGATGCACCTGTAATGGGATATTTTCAGTGAGGAGTGCCCACCACTTGCACGGAGAAATTATGTCTAGATCTGAAGGAGGTCCTTCTCATGACAGATTGCAAGCTGAGATTTGGAAGCCTATTTGAAAACTTTAAGTTCCTAATGCTGTGAGGATGTTTGTTTGGAGAGCATGTAATAAAGCATTCCCTACCCTGTCGAATTTGTTTAAAAAGAAAGTGGTGGAGGATAACAATTGCCCAATTTGTCAACTTGAGATAGAAACTTCAGGGCATGTACTATGGGGAGTTGCTAAAGATGTATGGGGCCAAGGGTGCAGGAAGATAGAAGTTGAGCTTCAAATGTTCTTCTTTTCTTGGTATTAAGGGCTTTCTAGTTAATAACTTGCAGGAAAATGATCTTAAGGAGGTGGCCATGATTGCTTGATTACTTTGGTCTAGGAGGAATGACTTTGTTCATGGTAAATGATTCATTCATGGTAAATGATTCATTCATCCTAACCTGCTCATTAGTAAAGCCAAAAGGGTTGAAGCCATTCATTGACTTAGTGGTATTGATGAATTTGGCTTAAACAAAGGACAAGGGTTCGAACCACACCATAGACAAGAAAGCCAAAAGGGAATTAGAGCTTTATAGCAACTTAAAGAATACCCAACCTCTAAGCTTAGACAGGATCAATGGAACTTCCTGTTCTTTATGGTTGAGACCTTCTAAACGGAACTACAAGTTGAATTGAGATGCATCTATTAATGTAGAAGAGGGATTAGTTGGTGTTGGTGCAATTTTGAGAGATTGTATTGGCCAGGTCATTGGTACCCTCAAAGCTAAAAGAAATCTAAGAGCAAACTCTCTTAATGGTGAAGCCTATACTATGATGCTTGGTGTTCTTTTCTGCAAGGAAATTGTCGTCACAAAGTTCACCCTAAAGGATGATGCTTTGCAGGTGGTAAACATTCTAAAGGAGCCGAAATCTAATTGGAGTTATGGAGGCTTATTGATCAAGGTTGTAAGGCAGGTGCTGGATTCCTTTGCAATTTCACTACAAGAAAAACAGGTTTTTGTGACCAATTTATTGCAACTAAAAAATGTAACTAAACACTGTTAGCCATTATATTAAACGAGAGGCAAACAAGGTAGCTCATAATTTAGCAAACTATGATCTTAATTTTACTGAAAACTTGTATAATTTAGAAGATATTCCAAGTTATATTCGGCATATTATAATAAGTGAGATGATGTAATTCCCTTTATGAGCAATAATATATCTCTTTATCAATATATATATGAAGTTTTTCATTATAAGCTTGAAGTATTACTCAATATTTCTTCATAATATATAATATTGGATAATCAAGTTTAAATACGTAATTAATTAATCTTTTTCTTGTTTGATTTAATTTTTTAATTCAAAATCGTACTATTACACAAGTTAAAAGAGAACAAGATCCTCTCGGTTTCATATTTCTAATTAATCAAGATGATGCAGTCATTAATAATTAATTAATTAGACGCATGAATTAATCATGTGTTAACCATCCCATTTATACGTATGTACCCAACAACAATACCAAACTAAGAGTTCATGAAAACATGAAGTCACAATATTTGAGAGTCTAAGTACATGAAGTACTACTGCATGCCTGCTAGCTAGCATCGATCTCACATTAATGCTCACAATTAAAGATCTCAAATCTCAATTAATTTACACAGATCGAGCTGATCATCGTCATCATTTTATATAAAAAATATGATATTGATGATCATCATGAGTGCAAGAAGCAAACCCGAAAGCATACCGAGACTGTAAATGGAATCGGCCGAGCTGGAGCTGGAGCTAGACTTGGTAATTATCCCAAATAAACCACCACCATCGGAAGACGTATCTCCGTTCATCACCCTAATGCTCAACTTTTGGCCACCGTTGCAGAACTGATTGCTGAGACCACAAATGAAGAAGTGATCACCAGGTTTGGTGAGCTCAAAAATTGCTGGTCCATTTGTGTAAGTTTTGATCACATGCTTCTGGGTGCACTCATCATAATCCTCCTTTTTAACCTCTACCACGTTGTGCAAGCCCGTTGTGAACAAGAAGACTGTCAAAATTATCAAGATTTAGTTGAAAAAAGAGTATTAAATTAGTTATTTCTAGATCATGAGCTTAAATCATATTGTATTAACTATATATATATATATCATGCATGCAGGCGCTTAACCGACTAAATTTTTGTACGTACCGATTCAAATGTCCAACGAAAATTTTATTTGCAAGTCGATATATACATAGATCAGCAAGCACTACAGATATATATATATATATATATCGGATTACAAAAAAGAAAAGAAAATATTATAAATTTTAAACTTTTTACCAATTCAACTCTTGTTTTATGTTATATACGGGTTTATCCTCTACATGACTAGTTAATTTGCCACTAGAAATTGCTACTCTTTTGTAATTTAATATTAAAAAATAAAATAAAATACATGAACCATCAAATGAAATAACATACTTAAGAGGCATTGTATCATTTTCCATTTAATAGTTTGTGTAGCTAAGGTTCGTGTACAGTTTTGCTGCTGTTTCTTTTGGATTGAAACACCTTAATCATCATCATGCATTTCATGTGAAAAATTTGCGCAATGATATATATATATATATATATATATATATATATATATATATATATATATATATATATATATATATATATATATATTGTTACAAGTTGGTGACCCAATTAAAGCCCCTAGCTTGTAGGCAAAACACAAAATCTAATTAATTAGAAGATCATGCATTTACGTTACCCAGTTTGTCTCCGGCAGTGAAATTTCTCGGCCTGGCCCAATCTTGGTAAAAGGAAATATTAGCTGAAGGGAGACGCCAGCCATAGCTTCCTCCAACGATGTGCGTCATTGCACGTACCTGCAGCCCGCTTAGAAAACAGCCGATAGTTGCAAACAATATTAGACAAAGTTGCAGCTTCGCCATTTTCTTCACGAGACGACCTTCTTAATTTCCTAGCTAGCTTTGTGGTTTTAATTTCCAGACTTGTGCGCGTTGGAGGAGGATGATGAGGGTTTGATTACTTCCTCCATCACCTCCAACAAATTATTAAAGAGGGATATTGACCATGAATGGTTCCAATATTGTACTGAACTTACTATTTATAGCCTGGCCTCTATTATTAGATCCTCCCTAAAATCATCCCAATTGTATATATCATCATAATTAATTGTTAGAGAAAAGGTGTTCCTTCATCTGTAAATGTTATGAATTACCTAATCAGTCAAGCCAATAAGTATGATTGAGAAAAGGAATTTAAGATTAATAAAAAAAAAAAAAAAAAAAGGTAGCATGCATATATATATATATATATAGATAGTGAGGGGTGAAGTATCTAGGCTAGCCTAGTACTGGGCCACCACTAGGAGACAAGAGGAAAAGTAAAAAGAGAAGAGTCTCTCAAGAAGCAAGGGGTATAGTGTTAGGAGAAAGTGAGAAATTGAAAAGTACTCAGACACGCAAAACAAACTATGCCTCACCACGGCTGGGGGCAAGCGGAAAGAGGCATTAGATAAAAGGGGACGTCCAAAAGATTTCGACTTCTTCAAACTCTCGAAAGGAGTTTCGCTGAAAGAATCTTCTCCAGCAAATAGATTCAAGATTTTCATTGTACAGTGAAAAATGAGAGGCTATTAGAGACTGTAATAAGCATATTATCATAGATTTCTCCTCCTCAAATGCTCGTGGACGTAGGCATTATGCAAAATCACGTAAATCTGTGTGTTCATATATCTTACTTTTTCTGCACTTATTTTCTTTTCATTACCGTGGATGTTTGCATTGACACTGTACAATTGTACTGGACAGTTGCCAAGGGTATCAGATTACACTGAACAAGGCTCAAATGGTCATAATGGGCCAAAAATGACTATTTCTCCCCTCCTGACCTGTTGTACAATTTTTCAGGCATCAACATATTATATATTATTACTCTAATTATAATAATAATCAATCTATATATATTGGGCCAGAAAATCCTCTATTTTCTTTCAGTTTTAAGTGAGAAGATGCCATGTGGGCAAATGGAATCCAAAAATAAACAGCTTTTAGCTATATTTACTCTCTTAATTTGTCTATCTCTTTCATGGATATTGGATATCCTCGATCCTTTCCAAGGCTTTCCATATATTCTTCCATGCATCTCGATCTCTACCACTCTTTGCTCAATTTTTAAAAATACTTTGGTTGAATCGATCTTAATTTACACTGGAATAACCACCTTGTACAAAAACTTGGGTACCTGTACCTGACCATTGGTATCAATTTTGTTTGGGAAATGGGTGCTGATCATGGCCTGCCGGTGATTCATTGTTTTCGTAAATAAGCTAGAGACCAGTTAGTCTGCATGCATATAATTAATTTTCTCATCTCGATCAACCGAATTCTAATCCAGTCTAGTAGTACTCCTAAATAATTATAACCTCCCTAGCTAGGTCCCATGCATCTCAAGCTGATCACTCCATGCAGCTTGCCCTTGCCATCGAATTCTATAGTACCCCCAAGATAGAAACTAATTGGTTGCCTAGAAGAAACTCATATGGTAGTTTCGATGGATATATATCATGGATATTACTGTAAGATATCCGCTAGCTATAAAATTCCTTTTTACTGTACTTAGCTAGATCAGGAGCGCATAAGCATTACCCCGATCGACTTGATAAGTTGATCCGCTCTCATGAACCACTGAAATATGAATCTTGGATTAGAATTGAGGCAACCTAGCTAGCTAATTATATATATAGCTAGTCCCTGAAGAAGGATCTGATCTTAATAATTACAAGCAAAAACGTACCTTATAAACAGCATGCATCAGGCGCCATAGGGAATTCCTCTTCAGAAAACCTAGCTATGACATCCTAATTCTCGATCTCATGTATAACATGACCATGATATAATGTTGTACATCCTAAAAAACCCAAGCTAGGCATCCTAATGATTCTTATATAAGAAGTACTGCAACATGTATAAAAAAAAATTATACAAAATAAACCCACAAACTAATGTGGTTTCATAGAATCTATTAAATCTAATATTTTATAATAAAAGTAATTTTTCAATCTGACTTACCACATCAAATTACATCAATTTGTGAGTTTACTTTTATGTAATTCATTTGTAATTTAAGTATTTTCCTTCTTGTGTGTGTATATATATATAGTGTTTGTGTTTGTTTTATATATAAATTTATTCATGCAGAATATGTAATTTCAATGGACATGACGACATACTTAAAAATTCATAAATATCGATCTGATATATATGTCCACTGTTTTAAAATGATAAATACAAGAGTACGTCCGTAGTTTTTGGCCATTTCCTTCCTTGAAAGACGACGTAGTACTACTTGTGAAACAAGAAATACATATATCAACGACAGGCTAGCTAGGACATCATGTAGCGCTTAGGTTGATCAGAAAATATCATTTAAATTTAACTTAAAAGTTACAAGGTGGCAAGCGACAACGTGGATTTAAATTCTTGTTGGAAACTTAGAATTCCACAAATATCCGTATTGCACCACCTCGAAGTCTAAATCCGGCCAGTTTCCTAGCTATTGCTTGAACTAGTATCTAGTCTATCTTTTGTGCCGGCAGATCTAATTAAACGAGTTGCAAGGTAATAGTACTGTCCAAGAAAACAGATCCCGTCGATGTAGCTAGAAATTAATGTAGTATTTGCATGAGATCAGCGCAATAGATGACATGCCAAACTCGATCATTACCGTGCAATATAACAGGAACTATATATTGATGATCTCTTGATGTAATATTATAGGTCGTACGTCGATCTTTGATTTTGCAAAAGTAAATATCTTAATAATTGGTATATTATATTATATAATATACAATTAATTTTTCAAAATCATGTTCGGCCGGGCATTTATAGCGGAATTTGTACAAGTTTTCGGCTGTGATCGAATGAATCATGGTCGATTAATCAATTCGACAGCATCATGCATACTGGCTAAGCATTAAGGTATATCCTCTATTGTATCTATGCAAATAGAATATCCATCAAATTAATAGCTTGCTACTTAATTTTCTTTCATTCCCCACCCCCGTACGTGGCCCCAACGACCCAAAACATAGGATTAAACGTTCCTGAGTCCTCACCTCCTTAACATTTCTTCACAGATCAGCTATATATAATAAAGTGAGCATGCAGCTAGAAAAGTGTGAAAAACAGCCCACGTACAAAAATGACTTTAGCTGTGCTTGATGCCCTGACACTGCCCGTACACAATGGTACCATATAACCACCATTGTCATTGCTAGGATGGGCTTTTTCACAGATGCATATGACCTTTTTTGCATCTCAACGGTGTCAAAACTCTTGGGCCGCCTTTAATACTATGACACTGCCACGGGAAAGCCTGGAAAGGTCCCTCATGATGTGAACAACGCCGTGGTTGGTGTTGCCCTTGTTGGGACCCTAATAGGTCAGCTAGTCTTCGGCTGGCTTGTTGACAAGCTTGGCCGTAAAAAAGTTTACGACGTCACTCTAATTATCATGGTGTTTTGCGCCATATGCTCCGGCTTGTCTTTTGGTTCAAGTGCACAATCCGTTATTGGAACGCTTTGCTTCTTCAGGTTCTGGCTAGGGTTTGGTATTGGAGGAGACTATCCTCTCTCGGCCACGATCATGTCTAAATACGCCAACAAAAAAACTCGTGGGACGTTCATTGCAGCGGTGTTTGCAATGCAAGGTGTGGGGATTGTATTCGCAGGCCTAGTCTCCATGGTATTCTCAAAGATCTTTCTCGAATCATGCGGACACGTTGGCACATTCAAAGAAGAACACTTGTTTTCCACACAACCACAGGGAGATTATCTATGGCGGATTGCGCTTATGATAGAAGCCCTTCCGGCACTCTTAACTTACTACTGGTGAATGAAAATGCCCAAAACAGGTCGGTACACAGCCATAATTGAAGGGAACGCACAACAAGCTGCTGTCGATATGGGACAGGTACTTGATCTTGAAATTCAAGCCCAACAGGACAAGCGCCTGTCTGAGTTCAAGGTTGCAAACCGCTATCCATTACTCTCTAAGGAGTTCTTTCGGCGGCATGGGCTTCATCTAATTGGCACAACAACCACATGGTTCTTGTTGGACATAGCCTTTTATAACCAAAACTTGACCCAAAAGGATATTTTCCCAGCAATGGGTTTAATAGAAAAGGACGTGGAAATGAATGCTCTCCGAGAAGTCTTTGAGACGTCACGTGCCATGTTTGTCGTTGCACTGCTCGATACCTTCCCTGGTTACTGGTTCACCGTGTTCTTCATTGAGAAGATGGGATGGTTCATGATCCAACTCATAGGGTTTTTCATGATGTCGGCCTTCATGTTTATCATAGGGCTCAGATACGACTACCTCTGTTAGGCGGTTGTGGTACGGGGCATACAATTACAACTGAAGTAGAAATGAGAAAGAATAAGGAACTCCAATTGTAGAAGAATTTCACTTATAGCAAAAGGATTACAAGAATTTCTCTCTTGAATAAGGAGAGCACAATTGACAATACCCTCTCTTATAAAAGGAGAAAACTCACTCTTTCTTATAAAAGGAGAGACAATATATAGGAGAAACCTCACTATTTTTCTCTCTAAAACTCTCTCTCTTTCTCTAAATTTTTCTTTCAAAATGGGATAGGTTTCTAAAAGCAAAAACATGTATTTATAGGAGTTAAAGGAGGTGGAAGATGGCGGAAGCAACTGGAAGATGGCGGAAGCAACTGGAAGATGGTGGAAGTAAATGTGAACGCAAGCTTGATGTAGGTTGTCAACTAGCCACCATTTTTGACCCATAAAGGTGGCGGTGGAAGATAGCGGAAGCAAGTGGAAGATGGCGGAAGCAACTGGAAGATGGCGGAAACAAATGTGAATGCAAGCTCAACTAGCCACCATTTTTGACCCATAAAAGTCCATAAAAGTGGTTTTACCGCTACATATCTCCCACTTAAAGTCACTTTTGTAATCTTTCTATCTTTTCTACATTTTCCATCTCCATGCCGCTTACATATCTGCTAGGCCTAAGGAGGATCGACACCAGATAAACTTGTCATTATTAATTGGTTTTGTTAATATATCTGCTAGGTTGTCTTTTGTATGGATTTTTTGTATATCCACACTTCCTTCTTCCACCTTCTCACGAACGAAGTGATACTGAACTCGTATGTGCTTTGTCCTTGAATGAAATGCTGGATTCTTTGCCAAATGCAAAGCGCTCTGACTATCACAAAATAAATCAACCTTCTCTTGTACGTGTCCGAGCTCTTCCAGTAGCATTTGCAACCATATTGCCTCTTTGCTAGCTTGTGTAGCTGCGACATATTCTGCCTCCGTTGTAGAAGTAGCCACGATAGACTGCAATTTTGAAACCCAGCTTACAGCTCCTCCAGCAAGAGTAAACACATAACCTGAGGTGGACTTGCTCTTGTCAAGATCACCTGCATAATCTGAATCAACATAGCCTCTGACAGTAAAGTCTGATCCTTCATAACATAATGCGACATTTAAGGTACCCTTGACATATCTCAGGATCCTCTTTACAGCACTCCAATGCTCTTTACCAGGATTCGCCATGTATCGACTAACCACTCCCACTGACTGTGCAATGTCTGGTCTTGTACAAACCATAGCGAACATTAAGCTACCCACTGCTGATGCATACGGTACTCGAGACATTTCCATCCTCTCTGCTTCATTGCTAGGACTCATACTTGAGGATAACTTGAAATTAATAGGAAGAGGGGTAGAAATTGGCTTACAATCTTGCATGTTGAAGCGTCGCAAGATTTTCTTCAAATAATTTTTCTGAGAAAGCTATATCTTCCTATTATTTCTGTCTCGGTAAATTTGCATCCCTAGAATCTTGTTTGCTGGTCCCAAGTCCTTCATTTCAAACTCCCTAGCCAACTGTGCCTTTAAGTCTGTAATACGATCTTTGTTGGGGCCTGCTACCAACATGTCGTCAACATACAACAACAGAATAATGAAATTACCATCACCAAATCTCTTGTAGTAAACACAAGGATCTGAACTATATCTGTTGTATCCAAGGCTCATGATAAAGGAATCAAATCTCTTATACCAACATCTCGGCACCTGTTTGAGACCGTATAGAGATTTGTTCAACCTGCAAACCAAGTTCTCTTTTTCTTTTTCTTCAAAACCTTCTGGTTGGAGCATGTAAATTTCTTCTTCAATTTCTCCATGAAGAAATGCAGTTTTCACGTCCAGTTGTTCTAAGTACAAGTCAAATGTAGCACACATCGCAAGGACTGCTCGAACCGTTGAGAGTCGAACAACAGGAGAGAATATTTCGTTGAAGTCTATGCCTTCTTTCTGAGCGAATCCTTTCACCACCAATCTAGCACGATACCGCTCCACTTGATCATTGCCATTTCGTTTGATCTTGTAAACCCATTTGTTTCCGATGGCCTTCCTTCCTTGTGGTAGTGGTACAAGATCTCATGTTTTGTTTTTATGGAGAGCTTCAATTTCTTCTTGCATTGCACCAATCCACAGAGAAGCTTCTTGACTATTTGTAGCCTCATGGAAATTTGACGGTTCTCCATCTTCTGTTAGTAGACAGTATGCGACATTTCCCTCCATGATGTACTCTGAGTGCCAAGCTGGTTTTCTTCTTTCCCGAGTTGACCGTCGAACTTGTGGAATTGCACACTCAGCTTGTTCTTGTTCTTCGTGCTCTAATATTGCTTCAGAAGAATCTGGAACTTCTAATTCTTGTCTTTCTTCAACTTGAACTGTAGTAGTCTCTGGTTTCTCTTTTGAAGCGCTATCATTTTCTTTTTCTTGTACCTTATCTTCTACAAATACAACATCCCTGCTGATTAGCACCTTGCGGGCAGTGGGATCCCACAGGCGATACCCCTTGACTCCATCAGCATACCCTAAGAAAATACATTTTCTAGATTTTGGATCTAGCTTTGATGTTTCTTGGGCGTTGTACATAACATAAACAGAACTTCCAAATGTATGTAAGTGAGAATAATCAGCTGGCTTATCAGTCCACATCTCCATCGGCGTTTTCAGATCAATTGCGGTTGATTGTGACCGATTGATCACATAACAGGCAGTCTTGACTGCTTCTGCCCAAAATGACTTGGCCATTCCCGCAGTTCTCAACATCGCTCTTGTTCGTTCTAACAAGGTTCTGTTCATCCGTTCTGCTACTCCATTTTGTTGTGGAGTGTATGCCACCGTGAGCTGCCTTTTGATACCTTCTTGTTGACAGAAGCCATCAAATTCACTACCAGTATATTCTCCTCCATTGTCTGTCCTTAAACACTTGATCTTCTTTTCAGATTCAAGCTCAACCCACGCTTTGAATATTTTGAAAACTGGAAATACATCTGCTTTAGTTTTTATTGGATACACCCAACATCTCCTGGAGTAATCGTCAATAAATGACACAAAGTATTTTGCTCCTCCTAGGGACAAAACTGGTGCTTGCCAAACATCAGAATGGATTAGTTCTAAGATAGCTTTACTTCTAGCAGAGGAACTACTGAATTTCAATCTGTGCTGCTTACTAGTAACACAATGCTCACAAAAGGGTAATGAAACCTTTTTGAGCCCTGGAAGAAGCTTTTGTTCAGCAAGAATCTTCAAACCTCGTTCCGACATGTGGCCAAGCTTATGGTGCCACATCATTGTTAATTCTTCTGCCGAACTTGCCAACGCAGTGGATGCTTCTCCTTCTTGTTGTGTTTCTCCTTTAAGCATGTACAAATTTGCAGCTATCTTTTCCGCTTTCATCATTACAAGCGCGCCTTTAACTATTTTCATGATCCCATCTTGAATATGGGTTTTACACCCACTATTATCTAATTGTCCTAAAGACAATAGATTTTTCTTCAGGCCTTTCACATGTCGTACCTCCTGAATGGTGCGAACTGTACCGTCACACATCTTCAATTTGATGGTACCAATACCAGCAATCTCCAAGGCATGATCGTCTCCCATGAACACAGATCCTCCTGAGATAGGTTCATATTGATGGAACCATTCTCTCCGGGGAGTCATATGCCATGTTGCTCCTGAGTCAATAAGCCAGACATCAGCAAATCTTCTTCTACCTTCAGTAACTGTTGTTGCCTCACTGTATAAAATTTCACCATCATCTGAGGTGTTTGCTACACAACCTTGAGCTTTTGACAACTCAGGGCCTTTTCCTTTGGCTTCTTCGTTCTTCTTGAGATGCCAACACTCCCTTTTGTAGTGCCCTTTCTTGCCACAGTGATGACACTTGACATTCTTCTTACTTCTGGATTTTGATCTACTCTAATTTTGACTCCCACTGGGGCCACGTTCCGTTGATCTCCCTCTCGTCATTACCAAAGCTTCGGCTTGTTGTGAACCTCCTGGTCTATCTTCTTTGCTTTTGCGCCGACTTTCTTCTTCAAGAACCGCAGCTGCAATATCATCGAAGACTAGAACTTCAATGTTGTTGGTTAAGTTGATGATGAGTTGATCATACGAATCAGGTAGACTTTGAAGTAGAATTTCAGCACGTTCACCCGTCTCTATGTTATGCCCCATTGCTGTGAGCTGTGAAAATAAAGTGTTGAGGGTGTTGATGTGGTCTGTCACCATAGTTGACTCCATCATCCGAAGGGTGTAGAGTTTTCTTCTCAAGAAAATTTTGTTGTGTAGTGATTTGGCCTCGTACAATTTTGTCAGAGTATCCCATATCTCTTTTGCTGTCTTTTTCTCCGCCACACTTGACAATACTCCATCAGCTAGTGCTAGGTGCAGATTAGCAATAGCATTGCCATCCATCTCGTTCCACTTGTCGTCGTCAGTGATCTCATCGGGCCTAGCTCCAATTGCCGTCAAACAATTATCTTTCCTCAAAATTACTTTTATTCTCATTTTCCACAATGAGAAATTACTCCCATTGAACTTCTCTATTTCGTACTTCGTCGCCATTATTGAAGATGCCTCCTTTCCACTAACTGGATCTAACTATAGCACGAAAACATGCTATAAACCTGATGCTCTGATACCACTGTTAGGCGGTTGTGGTACGGGGCATACAATTACAACTGAAGTAGAAATGAGAAAGAATAAGGAACTCCAATTGTAGAAGAATTTCACTTATAGCAAAAGGA